>NC_134403.1:279534784-279834784 GCF_038048845.1 Mixophyes fleayi
GGCTTCGCAACCACCAACACCCTTGGACTCACCTTGGGGATTTGTGATGACATCTCTCTAGAAGGCAGAGTTGTTTGCTGTGTTGTTGCTGACAGCATAACTGTTTTAAAATTTTTGGAGGGGTGGGGAGGAGGAGGGCTTAGATCCTTGGGTGAAGCTGAACCACTAGTCATGAACACGGGCCAGGTCCTAAGCCGTTCCTTGCCACTCTGTGTCGTAAATGGCATATTGGCAAGTTTACATTTCTCCTCTGATGATTTGAATTTTCTTTTTTTACTAATTGTAGTGAACTTTGGCTTTTTGGATTTTACATGCCCTCTACTAGGAGATTGGGCATCGCCCTTGGCAGACGACGTTGATGGCATTTCATCATCTATGTCATGACTAGTGGCAGCAGCTTCAGCATTAGGATGAAGTGGGTCTTGATCTTTCCCTACTTTATCCTCCAAATTTTTGTTCTCCATTATATGCAGCACAAGAGAGCGTACCCCTAAACCACACACACATTTTGGGGCTGCTGAAACAGTGAACGTAGAAATATAGATTGCAGTTCCTATTTTTTGGACTGCTGAAACAGTGAACGTAGTAATATTAATTGCAGTTCCTATTTTTTGGGACTGCAGAAACAGTGAACATAGTAATATAGATTGCAGTTCCTATTTTTTGGAAATGCAGAAACAGTGAACGTAGTAATATAGATTGCAGTTCCTATTTTTTGAGACTGCAGGAATATAATACTCTAGAATATTTTTTATACTTTTTAAATTATTTTTTTCAAATAATTTTTTTATTATTATTCTTTTTTTTAAAAAAATTTTTTAGAAGATTTTATTATAATTATAAAATTACTATGGACGTAGCCCAAAAAAAAAGCACCACTGGACTCAGCAGGACAGAGCACTGGACAAAGGACCACTTGACTATAGTAAATTAGTATAACAGAACACAGGATATCAACCTCCCTCGACAGTGATCGCAGGGAGAATGAAGATGGCGGCCGCGAGCGGGGCATTTATGACATCCGAGTCTCGCGAGATCCGACGCTTGGATGTCATAGGCTCGTTTTGGATTCGTCTGGTGGCCGGAAGTACCCGAACAGTGCTCGGATCTCGTCGGATCCGCACTATTTGGGTGGGCTCGGATTTCGGTAATCCGAGCCCGCTCATCCTTAATTTCAACAACATCAGGGTGGGCGGGAGGGCCCAAGGACAATTCCATCTTGCACCTCTAGCAAACTCTTGCAAACTGCCATCCTGTCTGCCACTGCAGTGCCACTCCTAGATGGGCCACGTGTTTGTGCCGCCCCCTTGTGTCGCTTTGCTTAGACATCCAGCTACCTCGGTGCAACCTTTTGGACTAAAAACAATATTGTGAGGTGTGAGGTGTTCAGAATAGACTGGAAATGAGTGGAAATAAATGTTATTGAGGTTAATAATAGTGTAGGAGTGAAAAAAAAAAAAAAAAAATGGATTTTAGCACTTTTTATGCTTTTTTTTTTAAAAAAATCTGAACCCAAAACCCAAAATCAGAACCAAAACCTTTCGTGGGGAGTTTTGGCAAAACAAATCAGAACCCAAAACCTCAAGCTAATCAGAACCCAAAACACCAAAAGTGCCCGTGCACACCCCTAAAAATAATAACAAAATTATGTGATTTTACCCCAAAGAATTAAATTTAATAAAAAAATAGCTAAACAAAACCAAAACCAAAACATGCATAGGCAATTTTGGCAAAACCAAAACCAAAACCCGAAGCTAATCCAGATCCAAAACCAAAACCAAAACATGGGGGTCAGTGAGCATCTCTAGATTAAAGTACTGTGATATTTATTTGCTGAGGGAGCAGGCAGAACAGAGAATTACAGACATCTGAACAAGTTATGTTACATGTTCCCTTCTTCCTGCTGCCACCAACTAGGACATAAGAAAAGAAGAAAAACTTGCACATCGCAAAATATAATATTATATTATTAATTCATATACCCCTAACTCATTATTTAAGGCTGCACACAACTTGCTGGAAAGGTGTGCCTGGTTCAAGGCTTGGTGACATAGCCCATTCATGATCTCTGATAGATGCGTCACACATATTTAATAGGTGCACTCACAATTGTAGTACTAACACGATGCTAATTTAGCCGATGGTTATGACAGATGAAGAGCACAAATCTAAAGGTAATCTGTATACTGTGTGCACATGAATTGACAGACTGATTGAAGCTTCAGTTGTTCATAAAATCATTGGAGAAAACAAATTGGTCAAAAATGTTTGTAGTGTGTTCCTAGCCTAACTGAGCTGCTATAAATGAAGACCACGACTAGCCTATTTCTAGCAATTTAATCTTTGAATTAAGCAGCTGGCACTACAAGCTCAACATTAAGCACTGCTAGAAAAGAAAGACAATTAGTGATTGGTCCAAAAACAATCAGGTGGACACAATGCAGCTGTTCTATGAGTTATTCCTGCACCAGAATCAACATCAAGCAGCCCACCATGCAGGTACCAGGCAAGACTGGCAGGTAGTGTGGGAAAAGTAATCAGGAGCACAGATGCTGATAGTAGGAGTAGTTCAGGAAAAAGATCCAGGAATGCTGAAATACGTACTAGAAAGGCTGAGACAAACAGCAAGTACAGATACCAGGATCAAGCCTGAGTTGAAAATACCAGGAATACAAAGGAAAACAATGGATATGGTGATTACAGGAGCATACTGGAGTACACTGGATATACTAGTAATATACTGTGGTACATTGGAGATAGCAGGAATATACTGGAGTTCACTGGAGATGGTGATTGCAGGAATATAATCATGTACACTAGAGTTACCAGGAATACACTGAAGTTCACTGGAGTTGGTGATACCAGGAATATAATGGAGTACCCTGGAGATACTAGGAATATACTAGAGTACACAGGGATTGGAGTGTATCAAGTAGCTGTTAAGGCATGGTGATCTGGCACCATACTGCCAAATCTGTAAGTTTAAATATACTGGAGGCTAAAGGGCATATAGCCCAATAGCCAATGCTGCAATAAGAAATATTAGAAAAGATGGGCATGCTCATACATGGTGCACATTACTAGAATAGAGCACTGGAGCCACACAGACTAGGCTGCCAAACAAGAGTTGCACGCCGGAAACAAGAGTTGCACGCCGGATCCCGTTAAGTGCAACGGATGGTTTTGCGCATTACACAAGGATTGCATGGCTATGGACCACTCGTCTATTAGAGTGGTGATAGAAGGCAAATTGAATGACTAGCCAGAGGTCAAACACTTGATAGAAGCAAACCATAGTTTGGCAACATTAAGATATATGTTCTTAAAAATGGTTTTCACACAAGCGAGATAGCCCAAACTGCATGTTGTATTCTTACCTTTCAGACTGAAAACAAAAAAGAAATAAAAACAAATCAAAAATACTCCTGGTCTACTTAAAATTATGCCCATTCCTCTGGTGGAGAGTGCAAAAAATTATCACGTCCCCATGCCTACAGGGCATTGGCCCAATGCTGAGCCCCTCCTGATACCATTGGCCATTGGGTACCAGGGTAATACTGTACCAATATAGTGCAAGCACTTATGGCAGCAAGCACTGACATCTCATGAGTATTCTTGCATGCTGGTGCATGTAAAACTCCAAGCAACAGCATCAACGTGAGTGATGCATTGAATTAGTAATGCCACAAGTATAGATTAGTAATAAGATAGTGACCCTATAGATTATTAATAAATTGTACTCTGTAGAATATTAAGTAGTGCCCCCATAGTATATGATTAAATAGTATCTCCATGGATTAATAATAAAAAGTGTCCCCACAGATTATTAATAGCAGTGCCCCTGTGCAATGTGATTTAGTGCCCACATAATCCTTTTCTTACTAAATAATGTCACCATAACATTTGTAGGTTCTATAAATAATTACATAATCTCTTCTTCCTTTCTTGGTGTGATATAATCCAATGGGAAAATGACAATCCATATGGAAAATTAAACCCTATTGAACAGATGAACTTCTCCCGAGGAGCCCCTGACGCAAACTGAATCATTCTCTGGTGACCTCGGCCAGTAGTACTGACTGAAGTCTACGTTGGGTGCTGTTCCATGCAGACACTTGCATCTCAGTGATGATGCAGTGAAGTGTTGCATTGTGATGCATGCTGTCTAATATTTATTTTAGATTATTTATAATCATTTAGGAAGGAGTTAGGAGAATAAAAGGTGACCAAATTCAGCAAGGAAGAGATCCTTGTCATCAGGTTATCAGCAGGAGAATCATCTAAGAACATAGTATTTACCATTCCATCAGCAGTGATGGAGGAACTTGAGTAGGCAGCAGCAACTGTGTAATGTACATATTTATTTATATGTTCTACCTCTTTATACATTTATGAGAATATTTTTACTTAATAAGATACAGGTATTTCCATACATAATCCAATATTTTTCTTGCATTAAAAACTTAAACATCATTTACAGTTTTTATGGCACTATATATAGTCAGCATGTAATGCAATTTTCTCAAGAAATAACACAAGGGAAATGAAAATATTCTTATGCAATACTATACAAAGCAGTTAGCACAACAACGTACCTGAGAGAAGCAGCCAGAACAAGTGGAGGAGTGGGAAGTCGGCGAATCATAGAAGACAGGGCAGAAAGATCTAGAGCAAGTAGAGAGTGTTGATTATAATAAGAAGAAATAAGGGCTGGAGAATGCAGAGCAGGAGGCAAACCAGCAGGAAAAGTATGAGATATAGAATTAGTGGGAGAAGGAAGAGGAGTTGTAGGTGGCACATGTGGAAGAAAAAGAGGAGGTGGACATGGAGGAGGTTGTGGAGCAGGAAGAGGTGTTGATAGGGGAGGTCAAAAATCAGGAGGTTGAGATTGAGGTTGAGGTTCTCGAGATGGTTAAAGAAGCCACCTGTGGAACCACACCAATGTAAATATACTATAATACATTACAACAATCTCATATGTTACATGCCTGACATTGTATGCCTTTGTCTTGTATAGCACAATATTTATTAATATATGTAAGCAACGTCAGATAGTAGCAGACAATTTACATTTTTTTAACCAAAACTGCAAAATGATTGTTACATGTGGAAATCTTCAACCCAGTTGCTGCATTTGCTCCCAATTATAAGTCACCCACAATCTGTTTACCAAAAATCTGCTTTGTGAGATACATTCTTATTACTTATAAACTTCACAAAATAAATTATAACACATGTGGAAAAGCAGTGTCATCCACAAAATATTGAGCGATATTTGCCATCATTGACAGACTTATGTAATGCAATAGAACATGTTCAATTTGAGCATTTATGAATAAACATGATATTTAGCAAAGCTGAAAGACCGAATATAAATGCACATGATGAAAAGAAGAAAACAATATTGACCAAACTATTTTACAAATTATATAATCCAATACACAGACAGATTTAAAACACTGCTGAAAAAACTGTGGAGCTACTGTATGCCATGCCATACACAAGTGCAGGGCACATGGATGGAGACCAGTTGGCCAATGCTTCATGGTAACTAGAAGTCATGAAATACACTCTTAGAAAATGAATTGACCACCAGTAAGCCTGTCTCAAGCAAATCTGTTTTTTACTTTTTAAAATCTTATGGCAATTATTGTTTTTTTTATGTGTTATTATCCTACTGAAAACCAAGTAACTCATGCACAGCCTAGGGACGACTGCAATGATACCCCAGTCTGTGCATGCAACTCAGCTGAGGAAGTTTTGGCCATGCTGGACCAAAAAGAAGCTATTGATTCATGCAATCACCTGACTGCTTTTCTCCCTTTCATCATCTGACTTGGGTGGGTCCATTTAAAGGAGGATAGAGCTTGAGCTATGCAGACATAGCCTCTTGTTGGCCCTAGGCTATCATCCCACTTACCCTTATTAAAGTCCACTAATAACTGGCCTCCAATGCAGCACCCACCTCAATGTCTCTGAAGCTATTCTTATGAAGAAACATAACATAACTGTTCAGCTTTTTTATTAGAAATTATTAAAATTATTAAAAAGTACCCCCCATGAAACTATTGTCAGTGTGTCTGATAATGTACAAGTTATATTAAAATATCTATATATTAGGGGCTTAGTGATGTCATAAAATTCTTTTACCTTAAACAAATATATGTATTTATAAGGAATAGCATACCATACACTGTAGATTATAAGAGCATTTGAAGTCACCAAAGAGCTCTGTGTACTCTTTCTCCCTGGTGATATTTAATATAGTGTATAATTTATGCAAGAGCATATATGCAGGTTCTACACTGACTTCAGTCCTACACTGACTGCAGGCTGACAACTGTCTTTTTTGTTTTGTATACATATATGGGCATTTATAATGCCACACAGCTGGTACCATATACAATATGGGATATACCGAGCGCAGGCTTGTTTTTTCTCTGGTTTTGTTTCAAAATATTGGTGTATTGTCATAGGAGCTGTCCATAAAGTATATTTAAGGCACATTTGAGCGTGGCTCACAAGCCAGCCCTTGCTAGATGTAAACCCCTATTCCTGGGAGGTGTGCATGTGATTTTAACTGCACTTTAATGGCATTTAAAGCATATAGGTCAGTGTAGGACCTGCATGTATTGAGGTGCCCTTGATGCTGAGATGCAGGCTTAAATGTTTTGATCAAAATATGAACTAATACCTGATGTTTTCATTTTGCTAGATACATACAGATGTTCATTGTCAAGGATAAACTGACAACTGTTTTTTTAGTTTTGTATACATATATGGGCATTTATATTGCCATGTAGCTGGACCCATATACAATATGGGATATACCGAGTGCAAACTTAATGCCATGCAGCTGGTACCATATATAATATGGGATATACCGAGCATGGGCTTGCTTTTTCTCTAGCCAAATAATGTATTACTGATCCCATAACCAGTATACAATTCGCAGACCCTTTTGATGAGCAATGTATATTTCAAATCCATATTGTTATCTCTAGTTTTATAAACAGCGCAGATTATTGTTTTTATCACTATAATCATCCCCAGGCAGCAACCCCCAGTAACCATTTCTCATGTTCTCAAGTAGTTCTCCTCCCTCCCTGTCATTGCCAATTATGCAGTAAAAGCAAGCAGTGACCTCTAAGCAATTAATTATTGTAAAGTTATGTGAACTCTGATTTCCATCATCATTCTCCTGACAGCAGGAAGGAATGTAAAATATTTAGAGAATAATTGCTGAATCTTGAGACTGGTTAAAAGGGGTTTAAACTGTGAGACCCCCAGTCTTTACAGGAAAGATGTGATTAAGCTGCATTTCAAAATATTAACATTTCTTCTAATATTACAATTAAAAAGGCGGCTTCAATGCGCCCACCAACTAACCAATTAACTAACTAGCTAACCAAATACCAGCATTCATAATGAAGTCTGAAGAATATCTGCTGTACATTTATCTTTGCCAGAATTTCAGAGCAAATGGAAGACAAAGTTATGCAGGCCTCAGGTATGGAATAATAATATGAGACAATTAAACTGGAGCATAATCAGCTTTATGCTATGATATTCTAAGAAAGAGAAAGATGTGAATATAGATAATGTTACCTGAGGATTGAAATTCCACCCTCTGGAGCTCACTCTGGGCACTGGAACAATGATTCCCACAGAAAGATAATACATTTTTTGTAGTCAGGAAAAAAGCCTCAATTTCCAAGTCTATCAATCTTTTCATCTGTATGAAAGAAATAATTGTGAAATTATAGAAGAGACTGAAAAGAAATATCTATATTTATTAAATGATCTATTTCTCGTTTGAAAAATATGATGTAAAATTAAATAATCTAATTAGACACTACACATTGCTATAGTATATACTATTGTACATGTGAAATTTAAATACCAATATTGTTTGCTTAACATATATGATAAATACAGACTTGGTAATATAACATTTCTGCTTGTATTTATTACGTTTCCCCCTCTAATCTGTATACAAAGCCCTCTTTTAACTAATGAGCCATTTTACCATGTAATTAGCTAATTGTGCTAATTAGTGAATTAGCATACATGTTAACAGTGCACATCTTATTTGTACTGATTTTTATGTACACAAAACAAATCATATGTTAAATTAAATAATTTCATGATGAACACAACAGTATAAATCCTTAAATTCTGCAAAGCAGAAGGAGCTATTTTGTGGCCAATGTACTTGCAGTTTTGGTAGGCAATCATTTATTGTAACTCATAAAAGGAAGTAATACCATTATTATTCTTAATATTATTATTACTTAGTCACCATACAGATACATGAACATAACATAGCAAAAACATGAATGCACATCAGTATAATAAGTAACACATACAATTAAGCATAATAGCAAACCTGTTACAAAACCAAAATATGAGTGCTCAAGCAATTACAGGTAGCTTAAAATCAAGTACGAATTTTGTGTTCAAGAAAATAATTTACATAGTGGTCACACAGAGAATTTAGCATAGGACATCTCAAGGGCAAATGAGGGAGATTGACAGACATGAGACATATGGCAGAGGGCAACCTGCCCGCAAGAGCTTACATTCTAGAGTTACTATATTCACCATTTGTTGAGATGCTTTAATAGTCCTCACAGTGGTAAAATGCAATACCCAGGGAGAAGGAGATCAAGGGAACACAGCAGAGGGAAGGACCAGGGGACTCTTGTTGTAGCAGAACCAGAGAACAGAATAGAGGTCTTGGAATGCAAGGAAGGTGACGTTCCAACAAAAAACCAAGTGAGGAGAGGTAGGAAATATTGGTCCCAATAACTAGGGAGATCCATTGGGCAAATTGAAGCGCAAGCAATGAACAGATCAAGAGGATCTGGGAACAGGAAGGGCAGTGTGACAACACCTGTTGAATATGTACTTTTTATCCACATGCCCCCCCTAGAGTGCCCATCCTAGCACATGTTATGACTATCTCCATTCAGTATGTGTGTTTTCATTCCCCATAGCATGTCTCTGCTCACCCTCATACTGTTTTTCTATATCAACCTTAATAGTGGTAACATATGAGATTGTGTTATGTTATCTGTTACACTGTAGTTGAGGTATTCATATCAGCCCTAGAGCTTCTTATTGTTTTATGATTCCAAAGGGGTAAGTCTATGTGTATTTTAGATCTGTAGAAACCATGCATGAATAATTAGATCAGGTTATATACAGAAAACTATTGTTTAAGAGAAGCCATCTTTGTTTACCTAAACCACACAGCTGTGTCATTGAGCACTACAGTGACATCACAGAGCTTGACTCTTCATTATCTATTGGCTGTGACTTCTACTAGCAACCTTCTATGTGATTGGTTTTATTGATACTAAATAGCATAGAGAGAGAGTTGATAGTTTGACAAGTGAACCAGGCCCAGATCCACACCAAGCTCATTCCCAACAAACAGGCATATACATTAGGAGACCAAACTGATGGTTTCTTAAGCTACCTTCCAAATGCAACTCTAAAAAGCCACAGACAACAGTAATATACACGGCTCAGAATTTACCTATTATCTTACAAGAGACAACAGTTATAGTTGTGCTAGTTCCACACAACCATATGTAGATTAAATTATGGTGCTTATTTATCAAAGGCTGAAAAACCCATTAGCCAGCAAAAATTTGTGTTTTGCAAGCGTTAAGCCAGTTATTGCATCACCCTACACATGGAAAGGATTACCACAGGTGATTACACTGTTGATAAACCCACAGCATGATAAATTTGCTGGTGTGTGTTAGGTAACATATGTACACAACTACAGTCATTGGCCCTATTAATCAGTATGTTAAGTCTTATTGCCTTGGGCTGCTGTTGCCAGGACAGTGAGTAACATTCAGTTGCCTCAGCTATATTGTTTTATAAATTCTGGCAATAAATGATTTAAGGACTAATAATAAAAAAACCTACAACTGTTTACCCCATATTCTCTATATAATTAAATAAACTAACATCCTGCTTACAGACACTTATAATACCACAGGTTAACGTTAGACTCCAAATATTAACACAGATTAAAGTTAATATCAAATACCTGAAAACTTACAAAAGCATTCAAACGCAGACCCAGTATTGTTTTAACCCACAAAAATGTAAAACCCACAAAATGAATATGTAACACTTAGTGATAAAAGTACAATTAGAATTTAGGCCCAATATTAATTATAACTGACTCCCATACATGTAAAACACACAACATGAATATATAACTCTTAATAATGACACAATGAAAAGTAAATATTAAGACCACCAAATAAAATTAGATATCTCAAAATTAATTTAGAATTTTCCAATGAAAAATAATCCCCTAATTTAATATTAACTTAAAACATGCATTTAAACAATTATGATTTAGCTGCCAGAGCCCATAATCTTCCAGATCCTATAATTCAGCAGAACTCAGATTTTATAAGACTTTTCTCTGAAGTTGGACCAAATATGCAGAATTGACCTAATATGAATTAATTTAATATGCTGAGAGAGAAAGGTGAAATACAGAACTCTCTCCCACCTCAGACTGTTCAAGTGACAATAGCGTATCATCTGATCTGGCAGGAGCCAACCCATGTTTGAAATTTGAAAGCAAAGTAAGCTGACCTGAGTGCTTCACTTAGTTATTCAGTTAGCTTTTTTTTTCCTTGCTCACCACCTCATGTCTTCTGCATGGTTGCCAGCCCCAATCTTTACTGAATAGTACTAGGCACAGGCAGTGTAAGTAAAGTAAAACTTCTAATCTGGTATTGACACACATGCTGGAAAGTTGCAAGCAGGGGCGGAACAATAAATGACTAAGCCCCATAGAAAAACATGGGGAGGGTCCTGCAATGTTGAACCACCTAATGAGACCTCCACACAGAGCCTGATTAAGACCCCATGGGGCCCTAGGCAATATACTGGTTTACTGCCCCTTTTCCCCTCTGTAAAATAAAAACAAAAACACATTAAAATTTGTTTACAGTAATCCAGACCCCTCTTTGCCCACTGGATCCTAGGTGAAAGCCTAAGTTTCTTGATGAATCTTTGGCTCTGCCCCCATTCTGCTCTTCTGAGTAGGTGTGGAAGCTATCATATACACAGTGAACTCCCAAATGGTGCATGTATCAGGCCCTAGTGCATACAGAGTGGGAGCATCAGCAGGGTGGACCAGCATTGCAAAGCCCTCTTTAGCTCTGAACCGCACAGTGCCTGCACTCCCTAGAGTGGAAGTAGATCTCCAGGACTACAATGGCTAGACACTCAACAGGTAGGGGTGAAAGTGACCAGAGTCATCTACTTTTGGCCCCAATAGTCACATCCACCACCCAATAAAAATCTGCTACAGCAGAGTGGCTCTAAGCTAATTTTATAAGGCTTTAGACATGTGTCACTAATTGATACTTGCTGATTGGCCTTTTTCCATTTTTATGTTCTGTGATTTGCCCGATTCTGTTTAGGGTGGCTACATTGTGGGCAAATCAGTTGTGATTTCATTAATCAATGAAATTTGGTGTAATTTCAGAATCAGTCAAATGGATTTGCCCATTTCTAGTCATGTGTTGTCTATTTGGTAACTACTTAGGTGCACTTACCAAGTGTTAACTCTTATGCACCTGTACATCGTGTATCCCTCATGAACAACATGGTGTGTGCGTGCTTCTTGATTGGGTACACTGCCTCTAAAATCCAGGTTTGACAAATCAGTGTTACCTATTATTGGGCTCATTTAGAAGTGGACACATTTGGGCTCTGAACATATGTAGGAAAAGATACACTTGAAAAAAGTCATTTGAGTGCGTGTGTAGAGTCAGATGCATTTCAAGATCCATCCAGTTCAAAAACAGTAGCTCGGTGTATGTCAGACATAACAATAGTGTATATTTATGTCCCAAGATAGCATATTGGTTACATAGAGATGTGGCTTAAGAGTGTTAGCAGTAATTTCGGAAGTCATATAACCTTATTTTTACTCAATATAATAATGTAATAATGTGTCCTACACTAGAGAGAAAATTGTCTTGACAGTTATCAATATAAAATGTAAAATACAAATACAAGTGAAATTAAATAAAGTGCAAACATGTGTTATCATGCCCTTCTACTAATCACATCTTCTTTCTAGTAGTCTAAATCGAAATTTTGTTTAGAAATTTGAATATACAGCTGCAACTTGATGTACTATAACCGTAGCGCTAATTATTTAAGTACTATTAGCTGGAGAGGTCAATACTCAATAGCCAATCAAAAGCAACTAAATACTGATGATCATAATCATTATCATTGTATATCGTTGTATAAGCCCTCCAGCACCTGCAAGAGCTGCGTCTTATAAAAGCCATATTTGGCAATGCAGCTAATTGTATCTCAGATATGAGAATACAGCCTCACTTCGTGTCTTATGCAAATACATTGACATACATCTAATTCTAAATGAGCAGTGTTCAGTTTTATGAGTTTGGTTGTGTGAAAAGAGGCTGATTGAAGAGAGAACCACATATAACTAGTTTACAGGTTTTTACAAGCAAGTTTTAATGGGCAAAATAGCACGTTGAAGGGTACAATGCACTCATAAAAGTGAATAAATTATTCAAGTCAATTGTGAATGGCTTGTAAAACAGTAAAACAATTATTTGAGTACTTATTTCTTTACTTAAATTCAGCCAATTGTTTATGGATAGCTGCTTCTTGATGTGGCTGTTACATTTAGGCTGTGATGAAATAGAGTTACACCCCTTCACACTGCACAATATAAACATGGCGAAGAAGTTAAGGTTAAGCTCTCAGTTATTCTTCTGCTGATGTGGGTGAGTGGAGATTTTAGATTTAGATTATGAATCATACTTTTGCTTACGTGTGAAAGTTAGAGCTAGGCTGTTACTGCTCTGCTAGTTAGGCTAGTTAGAGTTATGTGATCTAATCAGGGGAATAGGTACCATCATCTGGAGAAGTTGACGACGAACAGAAGCAATAAGTTACTTCAATGCAGGGTTTTTCGGTGTAACCAGTTTTATTAGCATAAACAAAGTAAACAAAACACAAATAAAATCCTAGCCATCTGGCTACTAACTAGACATTCTCCAACACCCTCTTTCAAGTGTGGAACCTTGTGTCCCAGACACAAACCAAATACAATAATATTTGCTCACCACTTGTATGTTCTTTAAGGAGGCATTCAACCTCCTTCCCAGGTCTGAGACAGTGATTGCACATTCTAGCTGTATTTTAACAGGCACCAAACAGGTGCAACTCCTGATCAGTCTGCTTAGAGACTGGCAGATCAGAAGGCCCGGACTGGGCCTTGTGCATGACCTTATGGACTTCTCTTCCTCCATACATAACACCAGGAACCCTTACCATGTTTTGTTACAGCAGGGAAACACCCTCTGGAAAGCTTTTCCCACATACCTACACATTCTCCCTTGTATTTTAGCGTACACAAGACAGAAAGCCTGGGACACATACCTCTGCCATTTAGCCTCATATCAGTGACTCTGTCACAGTAGGGTAAGGGTAGGTTTCAGCTAGAACAAGAAAACCATCATTTCAGATACTGCTAATATGAAAAAGTTAAATGCATATTTTTTCTTTATTAGATTTATATGTTTGACACAATAGAGTAGTAACATGTGTTTTAGGCCATAGCTACTACTAATTGTAGCTAAATGAATACAATCACATGACTCTTTATGTAAGTATTTCTTAAACAAACCCAATCACATTAGTGGTGAACAACTACGATACAGAAAAATGTCAAACCAGTCCAATGGTCACAAATATGCTTGCAGTAAAATCACCAATGGACTCTGATTTGAATTTGTGGTTCATGATTGGTGTTCACCAACCATGTTTGAGGTTTTCCACTCACATTCTAGATTCACCCTGAAAATTAGTTTTTTTAAAATATATTTATATTTAAACACTATTTAAATAATATGTTAAATAATAAAAAAAATATTATATTATTTTATCATTTGAATTGTGAACACTACTATGTTCGAAGGTCTAAGTTCATTGTTCACATTCAAGGTTTGTAATTAAAAGCCATTAACATGTATTGATTTGAGCTTGAAAGCATACGAACCAGCAGAATTATAATTGGACAGGCTCCAAGATGGACAAACAGGCTGGAATTTTGTGGTGTATTTTCAAAAGTCTTTACATTTTCAAAAATTATAAATTCTGTTGATTTAGCTGGTTTGAGAAACAATATGTTCAAGTGTTTCTAGTGAACAACTACAACACATGTGTAACAATGAAATAACACTTTATTATTTAAAACAACAGATCACATTAAATACCTAAAAATCTAGAACATGTACAGTCATTGCCAAAAGTTTTGAGAATGACCAGGGCTGGATTAACCCGAGGTCTAACTGCGCTATAGCCCAGGGGCCTCGGGCATCCAGGGGGCCCTTCAAAGTCCACAGCAGCATTATTGATCGGTCCGGGGGTGGGGGCGCCCCCAGCCCGATCAATGCTGCTGAGCACTGTCAGTCCAGTCCTCCGTCCCCGGCGCTCAGTACTCTGCTTACTGAGGAGATCTCGCGAGTGAACTCACTGTTTAGAGTTAGGGCCAGGGTTGCCAAGAGGGGGGGGGCAGGTACTAATTACCCGGGCTCGGGCATGTCAGGGGGCACAGCCCGGGCCCTTGCGCTGCCGATTTTTTTTCAAAACCAATTTTTTTTTATTTCTTTTTTTTATATTTCTTTTTTTTGCGGCGGGGGGGGGGCTCTGTCATTGGTGGGGGGAGCAGGGTAGTTAAAAAAAAAACATACTCACGTGATCACAGCGCCGGCATCCCTCCTTTCTGCTGCTCTGTGCTCCATTCAGACTGTCTGAATGCCGGGTGTGACGTCATCATGTCACGCCCATCTTTTAGTCAGTCTGGAGCAATGGAGCACAGAGCAGCAGGGAAGACCAAGAAAGAAGAAAAGGTAAGTGAAGGGAGGAAAATGAGGGGCGGCACAGAGGGGTTAAAAATGGGGGGGGGCAGCATGACAGAGGGGTTCAAAAATGAGGGGGGCACAGAGGGGTTAAAAATGAGGGGGCAGCATTACAGAGGGGTTTAAAAATGAGGGGGTGCACAGAAGGGTTAAAAAACGAGGGGGGGCAGCATGACAGAGGGGTTAAAAAATGAGAGGGGGCACAGAGTGGTTAAAAAACAGGGGGCAGCATGACAAAGGGGTTAAAAAATGAGGGGGCACAGAGGGGTTAAAAAACGAGGGGGCAGCATGACAGAGGGGTTAAAAAATGAGGGGGGCACAGAGGGGTTAAAAAACGAGGGGACAGCATGACAGAGGGGTTAAAACATGAGGGGGGGCACAAAGGGGTTAAAAAACAGGGCAGCATGGCACAGCGGGGTTAAAAAACAGGGGTCAGCATGGCACAGTGGAGTTAAAAAGGGGGGCATGGCACATTGGGGTTAAAAAATGTGGGGCAGCATGGCACAGTGGGGTTTAAAAGGGGAGGAGGCATGGCACAGTGGAATTGAAAAAGGGGGGACAGCATAGTTTAGTGTGATGAAGGGGAGCCAGGTGAAGAGGGCAATAGCAGCATGGAGGGCGCAGTGTGATCATAAGGCATGGCGATGATGAATGGGCACATTATTGTAATATTGGAGCTGGAGGAAGGCCTAATTATTAATCGTGGATGGTATTGATTTAACACCAGGGTTGTTTGGAATTATCTAAATGTAGCTATTTTTTTCCAAATAGGGCCCCCAGCATTCCAGGATCCAGACAAGCCGCAACTAAAGAAACATGTAGCCACAGGTGGTAAAAGTGAGAAGAACAGGTAGGAGAGAGCAGGACAGTATGTGAAATGTTGTGATTCTAGTAGGGACAATGTCAATTTTTGGTGAGTGTTGTGCCCAATGTAAGGTGCAGGCCAAGACTGAACTCTTTGTGTACACACTGCATTTTTTCTATACTACACTGTGGTGCTAGATGTCCTGAAAGTCAGGAGTGCTTGGACATATGTGACGCTCGGGCAAATTGAGAGCCTAGTGATTTTGATTTGTTAGCCACGCTCCAATGGCGCATTTGCCATGCCCCCAAATGCATGACCACACCTCTGATTTTTTTTTTTTAGCTTACTCAACTATAAGGGGGGCCCTATGAATTTGTTGTACCGGGGCCCTGAATTCCTCTTGGCAGCCCTGGCTAGAACCACCCTATTAGCAAAAGCACTGTGGAGTGGCAGGTGGCTTTAACATACATTTTCAAATGTGTGCCACTGAGACTTTTGGATTTTTATTTACAATAGAAATGGCAGGTCCTATTCTGGCTATAGAGGTGTGCTGGTGGATTTTTTACTGTGTTTGTTTATTAGGATAACCCCACCCTTTCAAACACCTGTTATGAGCCTATAAATTGATTGAGCAACCTCCAATTCTGTATAACAGTTTGAAAGTGCCATACACAAGTATATAAATAAAACCAAGCAGCTTAGGTACCCAAAAAATCACTAGTGTTATCTTGCTGTTGTTTTACCACTTATTGCTGTTACAAAGCGATGTACTATTCACAACGGCCCGCTACGACACAGCCTCCCTTCTGATGATATCTTCTGTGCCCTGCATTTGTGAACCATGCTGTTTTTGCTGAATAACCTTTGTCATCTGATTAACTGTTGCCCAACCTTTACTTGTTCCTGGATATTTTCTGTCTGCAGCCCAGTTTAGAACTTTTGCTTATTTATGGACCTCCTTGTTTGCTACAAGTCCTGACCTTTAGCTTGTCTCTGGTTATTCCTGCCCCCTGCTGTCCCCAACCATTTGCATTTTCTCTGGTGAATCCTTGGTCTACAGCCTGGTATACTACAACAGTATACTGACTGACAGTTATTTTCAGTCTCAATAGCTATTTGCGAACTGTAACCGTAAATACATTTTTACCACTCTGAGTCCAAGTCCTGGGGGCAATCAAGTACCTGTGAGAATATCGTTCTCTATGAGAAAAACGGCTTGGTATAAGTAGAGAACTTTCACATCCCTTGTTCTAAGAGTTTATTTGGTGTCCATTGGCAGCCATTGATTTGCTGATTACTGATTACATTGCCACAGTCCTACCTCCCATATCACCATTTAGGCTTCTACACTACTTAGGCTCAGACACCATCATGGCACTTGCACCTTCTATGCACATGGAAATTGACCAAATAAGCCTCTGTACCATCTGAACCCTACAATACTCTGTATCACTTAGGCCCCTGCACTCCATGGCTCCATCTAGGCCTTTCTACAGAATGGCCTCTGTTTCAGACCACTGGACCATAGTGAGATCAGGAGCATAGTAAGAATGTATGGCACTGGTGCAGGCCCGCATTTACCTGGCTCGGAGTGTCGGGTTAATATAGCAGCCAATGCACTCCCAGCACCAAAGATGTTGCACCACCTAAGGGTATAAACGTTTGTTCAGTGGGTGCAACTGCTGATCTCATATTACAGTGTGATCAGGCCATACTGCTGGCTGTCATCAGTACCTAGGACAACCAACTACCTCCCCATCATTATCCACATTTATTTTTATAGTGCCATCAGATTCCATAGCACTTTACAATTGGGAACAAACAGTAATAAAACAACACTGGGTAATACATACATATGTAGAGGTAAGAAGGCCCTGCTTGCAAGCTTGCAATCTATGGGATCATGCTGTGATACACAAGGGTAAGTGCTACATCATATTAAATATTTGTTCAGCTAGAATGCAAAGGATACAAAGTATTTAGTGGGCTGTATGCTCAGTCACACAACTATGTTGGTTAGAGGGTTGTTGTCTTGTGCTGGCTGTGTAGACGATGGTAATAGGGTAACCTAGGGAGATTAAGAAGGTGGTAGAGGAAAACTTTAAGCTTGTCTGAAGAGGTGAGTTTTCAGAGAACGCTTGAAGGTTTGAAGACTAGAGGAAAGTCTTGTGGTGCGGGGGAGTGAATTACATGAAGTGGGTGCAGCCTGAAAAAAGTCCTGTAGCCGAGAATCGGAGGAAGTGATGAGAGTAGAAGAGAGACGCAGATCTTGTGCAGATTGTAGGTGTCGTGTTGAGAGATATTTTTAGACAAGTGAGGAGATGTATGTTGGTGCAATTTTGTTGATGGCCTTGTATGTTAGTAGAACAATTTTATATTGGAATCATTGAAAAACATGCAAACAATGTAGAGACTAACAGAGTGACTCAGCAGATGTGTGCAAAATAGATTGTAGGGGCTCGAGTCTGATTTTGGGAAGACCACTAAGGAGGAAATTACAATAGTCGATGCAGGATATGATGAGTGCATGAATTAAAGTTTTTGTAGTATCTTATGTGAGATATGTACATATTCTGGAGATGTTTTTTTAGATGTATGCAGCATGATGTAAATATAGAGTTGATTTGGGTAACAAAGGATAGTTGTGAGGTTTACACATAGGCAGCGAGCTTGCAGGGTGGGATTTATGATCATGTTGTCAACAGAAATAGAAATGTCAGGCAGTAAGCTTCTAATGTTGGGTGGGAATATTTTTAATTCTGTTTTTGAAAGATTGAGTTTGAGTTGGCAAGCAGACATCCAAAATTAAATGACAGAAAGACAGTCAATAATGCGAGACACCACAGATGCTCAGAGATCAGGAGAGGATAGGTAAATTTGTGTATCATCCGCACAGAGATGATACTGAAATCCAATGGCGCTTATTAGTTTTCATAGAAAAGTGGTGTAGATAGAGAATAGCAGAGGACCTAGGACTGAGCCTTGTGGTACTGATAAAGAAAGCAGAGTGGAGGTTTTTCCATAGAAAATAACACTGAAAGAGTGAGTAGGATGAGAACCAGGAAAGGACAGTGTTTTGAAGACCTAGAGACTGTAGCGTCTGTATGAGGAGAGAGTGGTCAACAGTGTCAAATGCAGCAGAGATATCCAGGAAAATTAGAAGATAGTAATCACCTTTTTTTTTTTTAGCTGTGATCAGATCATTGACAACCTTGGTCAGTGCAGTCTCTGTGGAGTGTTGAGAGCAAAAGCCTGATTGAATAGGTCGTTTGCAGAAAGGAAACATATGAGACATGTGTAGGCAATTCGCTCGAGGGGCATGGGAACTGGGAGATGGAGCGGTAATTTGAGAGAGGGTTTGGATCAGAATTTAGTTTTTTTTAGAATAGGAGTAATCACTGCATGCTTGAATAGATGGAAAGATACCAGTAGAGAGAGATAGATTACAGATTTTAGTTAGAGGTGGAATGAGCACATGAGACAGGGACCTACCAATTTGTGAAGGTATGGGATCAAGAGGACAGGAGGAAGAGTACGAAGATAATAAGATATTAGAAACTTCCTCTTCATTTGTGGGATCAAATGAAGAGAGGGTGTCAGAGGATGCTGGGAAGGAATTGAGCTGATTGCTAGTCGAGGGAGATGAAACCATTTCAAGTCTGATTTTATCAATCTTGTCTGTGAAATAGAAAGCAAGATCCTGGGCACTGGATGGTAATCGGATGGTTTGGGATGGGAAGATTGAGAAGAGATTTAAATGTGTAAAAAAGGTGTTTGGGGTTAGAAACCTGAACATAGATGAGAGATTGGAAGTATGCTTGTTTAGCAATGTCCAGATCACTTCAAAAGGACTGGTAGATAGCAGTATATGCCCTGAAATCATTAAAGGTACAAGATTTACACCAGTGACGTTCAACTTTACATGAACGTTTTTGTAGATTCCGTGTTACTTTAGTGTGCCACGGTTGACAACGAAGTCTACGTGAAGTATGAAGAGTTGCTGGAGCCACTTGATTAAGGGCAGTTGCTAGGGTTTGGTGAAAATGAGGAACTGCCATATCAGGGGAGGAGAATGTAGAAATTGGGGAGAGAAGGTGTTGGAGAGAGCTAGAAAACTGTTGAAAATCAATATAGTTAATTTTCCTGCAGGTATGAGGTATCTTGGAAGAGTGACAGCAGGGAGGTTAAAGAACTGGGAGTAAGCGAGTAACTAATAAGGTGATGATCTGAGAGGGGGAAAGGAATGTTAAGGAAATTAGAAACTCAGCATATTCTAGAGCAAACAAAATCAAGCAAGTGACCATCCTGATGAGTAATGGATTCAATCCAGTAGGAGAGGTCAAGTGAGGAGGTTAGAGAGAGCAGTTTTGAAGCAACATTGGAATGTGTATTAGCAATATTAATTTTGAAATCACCCATGATGATGGTGGGGATGTCAGAAGATAAGTAGTGAGGAAGCCATGCAGAGAAATGTTTAAGAAATTGTTGATGAGGTGAAGGGCGGCGATAGATGACAGCAATACACGTAGAAAATTGGTTAAAAATCCTAACAGTATGTACTTCAAAAGATGTGAACGTGAGTTATGGGCCGTTTGGCAGAACTGTGAACATACACTGTGGGGAGAGAAGTAGTTCAACTACACCTCCTTATCTGCCTCCAGGTCTGGGGCTGTGAGTGAAATGGAGGCCACCATGTGAAAGAGCTGCAGGTGAGGCAGTGTCTGATTGTGTGAGCCATGTTTCTGTTATTGCCATAAGGTTGAGGTTGTTTGAGAGGAAGAGGTCATGTATGGAAGTAAGTTTGTTACAAACAGAGCATGCATTCCTAAGGGCACATTTGAAGGACCTCAAACAGGATGCCAGAATGAAGAAAGTATATCAACAGTATTTAAAAGCAAGAGGTTTGTTGAAACTATCGCTAACTGCCTAATTGATCTGACCACATATTTAATGAGTCTGTGATAATTTTACTGTAGTCTGTGACAGAGCCCTAGGAACTGCTATATGCACCAGGGGAATGTGAGCAGGAGGACTAGTCATGAGCTAGAATCAACAGATTAGAATTTGTGATTGATCTTTCCGTTCACACACCCTCTCCACTGGCATTTTCAAATGGAGAAAGAATTGATTTGCTGGTTCTATATTACAGAACTAGTAAAGCCCCAGGAAAACTGGCTGTATGGGGCAGTTCTTGTGGAGCATGAACCAGTACACAGGGATTCAGCTAAGGGGAAGAAAACATTAACAAAATTTCACAGTAGGTAGTAGTGCAGCTGTAAACCATACCATCTGTTCATATTTTTATGTTTTATTTTGTTTTTACAAATATATTTTTTATTTTTAAGCACTATGCTGGTTAAAATATGTAAATAATACAAAATATAGTACACACAACACATACAAAGGCTAACAAGGATAAAATCCCTGTATGAGGGGAAACAATCCAGGAGGGAGGGGGTTGGGGTACTCTTGTGACAGTGGAAGTAAAACTCTACAAAACTCTCTAAACAGGACCAAAGACAGGATTTTTAGCAGTGCATCTCCAAATGCTTAATTTCGAGACAAAGTGAAGGGGGGGTGTTCCTAAGTGCTTCCCTGTGTTACTTATGTTGCGAAGGCCCCACCTGATTGGACAGGTACAATGGCTGTATATACTATGATAGTTTAAAAGTTTACTTGTAATACATGTCCTAAAAACTACCAGAGCACTCAACAGTCATCAGCAGCAAAATTAAGGAAACCCTTATCTAACTGTAATATTATGTTAATATATCTTCTATAATACATTTGAAGTCTGAAAATAATCAGTGGCACTACAGTACAAACAAATGTTTGCTGGATTCTTAATAACCAGTGGAATAAGTGTTGCCTTCAGCACTGGAAGGCTGTTGATTTATGTAAAGTGAGACCTTGGTGAGGCAGCAAAGTGACAACAGGACACCACCGCTCACCAGTTCGGAGAGAAGCTTTCACTCACTCCCACTCTTGATCAAGGCACCAAAGTAAGGAACTGCAGTCTTGCATGGGGCAGGAAAAAGCCACTCTAATACTGACACCCACCTTTTCTATTACAGTCCTTTGGGCACTTCTGACCGGCAATTAAATGTAGGATACACAAGCTGTGTCCGTGGGAGACCCGCTTGTACTGAGCCGATTGGCTGCAAAGGAAGGAGCCACCTGCACATGCGTGCAGAGGAACATGGAAAGGAACATGCTCTGAGAGGCTGAGGGGGATTCTGGGTAACAGGGAAGCAGGAGTAGCTGAGTCCAGTGACCAGACAACGGTCAAAGCAACAAGCGTACAAGCAGAATTCAGTAGCCAGGCAGAGGTCATGGTCACAAGCGAACAAGCATAATGCAGAAAACAGGCAGAGGTCAGGGTACCAGGCAAACAAGCAGAGTCTGGTAATCAGGCAGACGGTCAGAACGAGATATCAGACAGCAATGTTGCAAACTGGAACAGGTTATAAACAAGATACAAACAGCAGTCAGGTATAAACAATGAACTGCATAGAACACAGATAGAGGCGGGTATGTAAAGCCATGATACAGGTGCTGGCACTAATTAGGTAAGGAGATTAACTCCTACAGGAGAGATGCAAAGTTCGGGGGCAAACAGCAGCACCTTTGGTGGAATTGAGTTACTGCAGCCCCATACAAAATACAAGCAGAGTTCTAACACAGAGTAGCAAAAAAACTGTTTTCTCAGGCTTAACACATTTGCAGAGTGTCATTTTAATCCATAAACATAAATTCATATAAAACATAAAGTGATATTATTTATAAATTATATACACTAGAGTACTGTGGTTTTAAAATATGTGCTGGTATATACAATGTAATATTTGAAGTCATAAAACATTGGGGAGAAAAATGGACCGACTTGGCTCATTTCAAAATTATAGTAATTCAGAACCCTTGTAACTCTGTCAAGTAGAGTTTAATATTTCCCGCTGATAATCACTGAGTCTGATGCACTTTGCTGTTTCTTGTATATTCTGGCATAACTTTTAGAGGCAACATTTTACATTACTCATGTTCCAGATTATAGGAATGGGACCTCAAAGGAAGGTATGCATGAAAACCTAATGTGTATGTGCACATTGACATATTAACACAATTTATACTAAATTGTGTTCATAAATAAATAAACAAAGTTGACATTTTTCACAAAATTAAAGGGACATTTCATATGTTATACATTTAAAATGCTTTATACAACTCACAAACAACAATTCCTTAGAAAACCTTTATTAAAACGATATTGCAATGTATATATATACTTAAATATATATGCTGTTTTTTCATAGTTTCAAAGAGGTATAGTATTTATACAGATGGTGCTTTTAAAAAATTAAGAACATGTCCTGTTTTGAGCCGTAAGTATATGTGAGAATAGTGTAGCTATACATTGTCTAACATCAAATGAACATTTTGCAAATATATCAGGCACCTATTGCACCTATTGGTCCAGCTGAAATAGAGTTGAAGTGAAAAATGTGGAGATGAGTTGTTCAGTGGCATGAAGGAAAATGTGTTATATTTCCACTTAGAAAAACTGGTAGGATAAGGTAAAAACTTCGGTTTGACTGCATACATTCAAACATAACCACCAGTTTGAAATAGATAATGATTTTGTCGAAAAATGATCCAGTACAGCTCAAAGTAACAAAAGATATCAAATGAGGATAGACTATGGGTAATGTGAAAGCAGCCCAGATCTAAATACATAAAATGATGATACGGTACTCCAGGATATATTGATGCAGAATTCAATGACACAGTCTTGGTATTAGATAAAGGTCAAAATGAAAACTAACACACTCGGAAAAGTGAAGTAGACAAAGACTCAGACTGATGTAGTTTAAAGATTCAAGCAAGGCCGACCATTATTCAGACTAGAAGTTTGAAGGATTCAGTTAAACAGGATCTTGGCCTAGCTATTTTCAGAAAGATAAAATACAGACACAATGGCAAGTAAGGGTGAATTCTGCAGGCTTGTGATAAATAGAGAGTGCAACAAACACCTGGACACTCTAAGGGCTGAGCAGATCTTGAAACTGGACATTTTGAATGAACTTCAGACTCTGACAGTTGACCAGAACTGTAAATTGGATACTTTAAGAGCTGAGACAAATTGATAGCTAGACACCTTGGAAGACTCATGACAGGAGACTTGGAAATATTGGATGATGCTGTAAAATTGACATCTCCTGGATTTGACTGTAGTAAATACCTCAACATGACTTTATGTAGCACAAATGTTAATTTTGCAAATTTTTCAGCCATGCAGCTGGGTTCCAAGATGGCCAGAGGGGTGTAGATCATAGAGGTATATCTGGAATTAATCCAATATGATGGTTTAGTCAAAAAGAGTGTGGAGGTGAAACAATGGGAAGAAACAAACCCCCAAAACTTTAAAAAACTGGGTGGTTTGCCTTGCAGATACTCATTTGTTTCCAAGAGATCCTCTGCCCAGTCACAAAATTCTTTTATAAAAGTATGCAATTTAATGGTTCATTGTCAAAGTTATTGAATTGAAATTTACCTATGCAGTAAAATCAAATTTTTGCAAAGTTAAATCTACGTAATTAAGTATAATAATCAGATGGATAAAAAAATTAAGTAATGAGGGAAATGTATCCAAATGCAAACATTCTGACAATAGAATTTAAAAAGCAATGAAACAGAATACCAGACAAGGGGTAGTTAACAAAAACAACAGCAGCAACTAAAATCTGTGAATAAGAGACAAATTGATAACAACTACACAAATGAAAGATTATTAATTAGGAAACAGAAGACCAGCCCAAGGGAAACTAAAATGCAGCATACAAATAATTTCTGTTTCGGGCCTACCATTGTGTCATGTTTTTTCTTAAAAGAAACAGATAGTATAAATTAGAGATTTGCGCAAATCCCTGTGTTTTCATTTTGGTTTTAAAAAAACCTATGTGCTTTGGTTTTGCCCAAAAATTCTCATGAATTTTGTTTTGAATTTGAAACTGGTTTTCATTAAAAGTTGTGGAACACAGCACAGCAGTGGCAGAGATGATGGTAGTTTATAAAGTAAAGGACAACTTTAAAACATATAGGCAGAGCCATGGCTGACAGGATGGTCATTTTAGAAAAGAAGATATCCCAGGGTAGGCCCTCCCCACAACTGAAATGATTTGAGAAAATCACTGAAGCATGCAAAGTGCAATTCCATCTCGTTGCTGGTTGTGATACATTTATTCGACAGTTGCATTATCAACATTTAGATGGTCTACACCATAATATAGACATGGTTGGAAAGTCGACAATAGTGACAATGACAGAATTAGTAGGTGGACAATTAAAATGTAGACAGTATTATTAAGTGGACAATTTGAATGTAGAGTTTTATTAGGTGGACAATGTAAAAGTAGACAGTATTTTAGGTCGGCAATAATATCCCTAACCCTATAACTTTACCTAGCCCTATCTCTAACCCTATCCCTAATCCTAAACATATATTGCTGTCTATATTTGAATTGTCGGCCTACTAATACTGTTGATCATGTGATTTTCATCATAATTGTCGACCTAATAGTAATGTCGATTCTTGAGTGTCGACCTAATGTTATCAACTTTCTGAATGTTGACCGAATGAATGGCTAGTCATCAACTGCATAGCCTCTTGCTTCAGTTGGAGGCATGGCATGTAATTATTTTAGTGGCTGCTGCAATGATCTACATGCAGCCGCTGAATGCCAAAAATGCCCACAAATTTAATGGGCCTCAGACAGCATCGTCTGCACCAACCTCTCATTTTTTAAGAGGGCAAAGCATGGCACATGATGAATAAAAACAATAATTGTTGTTTTTAGATAGAAAAAGTAGGTTTCTAGGGTTTTACAATATGTTGTTATTATATATATTTTTTGGAGTTCATTAATAGAACTCCAAAAAAGAAGTTTTGGAAAGAAAAAGTTTTGAAATTTTGTCCAAGAAAGGAGTTATGCATCTTTATACATGATTGCTGGTATGTAGGCAATTTATGTATTTTTCGCTGGTGAAGTGTATAGAGATTGAAGTGAATGAATTTCACAAACAGTTGTTGTCTGCAATGGATTTCCGCAGAATTATTTTGGAAACAAGAAAAAAAAAGAAGACTTTCTGGTAAAAATAAAACTTATAAGGGTGATGTTCACATGGCTGTTTGAGTTGTAAACAAGAGATTTCTTGGAATAAATACACCTTTTAAGTGACATTTTACACAGGTGATTTTTTTTTAAGAAAAAGGCAATATTGCAGTATTTTTTGCTCTTTTTTTTCTGTTGATTTTATGTCAACATCATTGGATATATGGAGCAGAGAGTTCTATGAGATACATTGGATCATCATACAATACAGATGAGCTGTGTTTGATTATTATTATGGTACACAATTTTTATTAATTCAAATACAATGACAAGAATAGGAGTATTGCACTAGGATGCAAAATCTTTCCTTTGTTTTTTACATTGATTCAAAATGTTCTTTCAAACAATTTTAATAAGTTGAGTTTAACAAACTATTAAGGGCAAAGTTACTGATGAATATGGTGATTTTTCTAAAACAAAATGAAAATAGCTAACACTCCATACATCACAAGTAATACCGAGAAAAGGTTCAGATCATGACCAGGTTTTGCTAGTATTGGTCCTGATACATGTACTAGAATGCTCTGAGTGTAAGTCTGTCACCTCCTAAACAGCAACATTAGGGCATGAAAAGAACACTGAAGCTCAAGAACAAATTGGGTGTTCACAGAATCTGAGCACAGTCTAAGGGTGTCCATGAGTGCTATATGTTAGTCTGACATTTCAGATTCTGACACTGTAATTATAGCGTAGCCTTCTTCCTAAATTTCTTAACCATTAGGAAATGTGAGGATGAGTATTAATGATGATGATTTATACATATAAATTGAGGATGCTACTTTGAAACTTGCTAATGTGCAGCAGACTGAAGGGGATAATTATGGATCTGAAATGATGAATTTACTGTACTTTAACAAGACAGTGAGGAGGATGCCACCAGTGACCCCACCTCATGCCCAAGATAAGCGCATTGTCTTGCCTGAGCAAAATCCACCTTTTGCATGTTGAAATATTTTATATCTCAAACCGCACAGCATTTATAAAAGTATCTCTAGCCTTTGTAATGCCATAATAAGCATAGGTAGACACCTCCTTCTAGCATAGTAGTGCTAGCACACAATACCAGGTCTGTCACAGGCAAAGCTATGTTTTGTACCCTTGGGTTCTCTAGGTAACATTTCGGTATCAATCTGTTGGGAAAACTCAGGAGCATCCTAGCAAAATGGCTCACTCTGCTAAAACTTAAATTAAACATATTCTGCTATCAACAAAGTGTCCCTTTGCTGGATACACAGGCTAAAGGATACTATACCCAATAACAGTAGTGTTGGTAGTAGAGCAGTTTCCATTGTGTCTTACAAAATGTAAGATAATTATTTATCACTGTCTACTTATGTCTTCATTAGACCCAGATTCCATTTTTTTACTACCTTAGGCAGTATATGCTTCTCCTTTCCATCTCCCCCCACTCCCATTAACAATTGTGTTCTATGGCATCAAACTCAAAACATATGAAAAAAAATGAATGTATTCTATAATTATTTAAGTCTGCATTGCCACTTATGAATTAGCTGCTCAGGGGAAACAAAGTTCATCTCCCAACTCATCAGAAAACCAAGGCTCTGTGGAGTTTTGAGTTCGAAAACCACTTACTACACTTTACATACTCTATACTAAAGTCTATTTAATTTCATTCTTCTTCATTTATTTGTATACAAACTGTTGTGAACTTATGGAATGCTCTACACTTGACTCTCCCACAGCCTTGAAATCTTTAAATCTTTAAATTCTCTTTGAAAACCCATTTCTATATTAGAGCTTCCCTTACTTCCACCTATATAATCACCACTAAAGCACACCCACAAATGTCTCAATCTCCACTCTGAGCAACACACCTTCCTCTTGTTTTAGCTGTGCCCTCTTATAATTATAATGTGCGTTCTCCACTGAGCAGAGCCCTCCCTACACTTTGTTTTCATGTCTGCATTTATTTTATCTACCCTGTATGACACCATTTTATGTATGTCCTGTTGTTCCCACTATCCAGCACTGTGGCATCTTACATATCTACGATAATAATATTAACAACCAATTTTGGACACAACTTGAGCAGAAAACCTGTTCCCTCAACTGGGATGACTGAAGAGTGGTTTTGGATTTCTTGGTGGTCTGATTGCAAACATGATGCCCCACAGATTGCTGTAGCCAAATTGCCCCCTCATTCATTTTAATGTTACAAATTTAAATGTTTGACCATGTAGGTAGTAGTGCAGTATTGAAATTATCATATATTGTTTATACTGGCAGGAATGAGTAAGAAAAATTAACAAAGTAATGTAGCAAAGGGAGACATTTAGCTGGCAATATGCAGAGAAAGCATGTAAGTAGAGTTAAACATTTGTGCAGTAATGCACCTAGAATGAAGATAAACCAGGTAAAGACTTATGTGTGACAAACAATAGTTTAAACTTTAGTTTACTTACATGTTGTGAATTGTCCTTCCTCACAGCAAACAGACAGGGTGTGTCTGTGTCAGTGCAAATAGAACCATTTATGGGAGTTTCCTCTTAAAGGGAAGGTGGGTGTGTCACTTGCCCATCAAGCTAGGGCTTTGGGAGAAGTGTCATGTATAAAATCTTGCTTGTTTCATTGATCAGGGATACCAACGCTGGGGAAGCTGTCTGGTCTTTAGAGAGCTGGTCTTTGTCTAGCTAGTGTTTAGGTCTGCAGAATCGGTATGAAGTCTGTATGGTGTCAAATACATTTACCATCCTGACAATAAATAAGCATAAAAAGGAAGAAGTTGTTCGCGTATGCTTCAGCAGTAGCTGGCTCTTGCCACAAGTGGTGTTAGAAGTGGGATGCTCAGGGAAGCAAGTTTCCACTACCCAACCCGAGCAGACGTTAGCATGGAGGAAGTGTTAAAACCATCATGAATGTGGCTGCTCCGCAGCAAGAGCAGCAAGCCCAGATGCTACGAGTCGTCGAGTGACAGGTGGAAAGCACCAGGCTCTTAAGGGAAGAGTTAGGCCAGGTGAAGCATGACAGAAATAAATCACCTGGTCCGGCTCTGTAGAAAATGTGGCCAGCTGATGACGTAGAAGCATATCTGTGTTACAACTCTGTCTACTGTTTGTACCTAGCAGCAGTGCCTCATACCACCAGAGGTGCTGCTGTTCTGTTCCTCAACTCTTCTACTTGCCTGAAGGAGTTAATCTCCTTGCATTATGCCTGATTAGAACTGCACCTGTCGCTTTAAGTACCTGCCTCTCGATGTGCTCTGTGCATTTCATCAGTTTTTTTCCTGGCTGCTGCTAACCTGCTCCTGTGCTGTTTGGTATATACCTGCTGGACTGAACTTCTGTGTATGACCCCTGCCTGTACCTTGGACCTTTCCTGCTTGCCTGAGACCCCGAATTGTTTGCCTGTACCTTGGACCACGCTGTTTTGCCTGTTGCCCTGACCTTTTGGACAGATTTTTGGACCTCGCTTATTTGCTTGATCTCTGCCTGGCTATTTGGATTTGTTTGTCTGATCACTGCTTGATCCCTGGACTTTGTCTGCTTTCCTAGACAACCTTGTGCCTTCAGGACTGGGGTAAAACTTATAATACTTGTTCCTGCCATTTTTACTATATGGTCTCCTTAGGAACCTGTTCTTATCAGTGGATCTGAGTTATCTTTGTTTGTGTATTTAACTGAATAAAGACACTTTGCTTTACACTTCTGTTGCTCTTCATGAATGCACTGGGATTCATAACAATCTGGTGTCCTTTGAGAGACTTGCAAAAAGGGCAAAATGGCCTCCTGAAGATTGGGCTGAGAGGATGGCGCCAAATCTGACTGGTGAAGCTCAGCAGCTTATATGGATCTAGATGAGGACCGGGCCTTTGAATATTTGCGTCGAAAGTCTGAGATATTGGCTCACATTGGGGATTCCGGGCAAGGTCGAGCCCAGCGCTATCACCAATGGCGCTATGATAAAGATAAGCCGTTTAGAGCACAATTGGCTGAGCTTTCTAAAATTTTAAAGAAATGGCTGCAGCCTGAGGAGAATTCGCCTTCCTGGATTATTGAAGTTTTGGTGATAGATCACTGCATCCGGGGGCTGAACCACAATTTCCAGAGGTGGGTGCTGCAATCAGACCCACAAACTTATAAAGAGCTTGCCACAGTTGTAGAGAGGTTTTGTGCGCTACAGCAAATGACTAAAGAACCTGCATTTCTGCCAAAGCCGATGCCACGCCAAAAGTCAGATTATACAATCCTTGCTACAGGGCAAAATGGCAAAACTGTTACAGACAGAGGGCCAGTTAAAAAGGTGTCTAATCTGAAGTGCTTCGAATGTGGTGAGCAAGGCCATGTCAAGGCAGAGTGTCCTAAACTACTGGAACCCATGGACTGTTTCACGGCACATATTGGGCCTGCTTTCCCAAGCTGCTTTATCACGAGTTCCACATCAGGAATTCCTTGTTTGTTCCGGGTGACAGTGCTAATCAACCAAAACCTTCTCCTGGCCTTGGTTGACTCGGGGAGTGAACTTTCGTTGGTTTCAGCTCTGCCTTTCCCGAGACCATAACTACTCGGTTGCCCAAGGTGAAGGTACTTTGCGTACATGGGACGACTTAGAAGTATGAAAGAACACTTCAACCAGTCACACTCAAAGACCAAACAGTTATAGTGGTAGCTGCCATAGCACCTAAACTCCCATATCCACTCATTTTGGGGTGAGACTTCCCACTGTTTAATGAGGTCCTCGGTGAGTGGGTTTGGCAGAACATGCCGGCAACTGATGCAACGGTCGGAAGCCCAGTCTTAAAGGAGCCGCCTAAGAATCCACTACATCTGGACCTTGATCTTTGGGAACCAACAAACCAGAATGCCATCCTGGGAGTCACAGCAGGAGTCCCACAAAAGCATCCACATGTGGAGAAGCATGGAGCGTCCAAACTAGAATTGGCTGGTGATGTCACGGATGAGCACACCCTGCCTGTCAGTGAGGATACAGACTGGTTCGCAATACCAATTTTGTTTCCTCTGCAGGACTTTGCTCGGGACCAACTTAATGATGCCACTTTGGAACATGTCTTTAAAAGTGTGACGGAGGTGAATGGGGTAGCGAAAGCACCCCAACCTGCAAAAGGTATACCATATTTTATTGTCAAAACTAATTTTCTGTATAAAGTTGCTATTGTAAAGGGTGAAAAAGTGGAACAATTAATGGTTCCTCAGGTCCAAGTACCCCTACTGTTAAAAGCAGCACACACACACGTCTGCGAGGGACACATGGTGGTGTTTAAACAGTAAGCCTGAGGGGTCCAAACATTGCCACTTTTAATTAACATGAATGAACTGCACACTGACATCCAAGTGAAGTGCCGAACAACTGACTCATCATAATGACTGGCTGTCTGCAGGCGATGCTGTCGGAGAGCTGGATCTTCGGGTTTAAGGTAAGTCTGCTTAAATTGCCTTCTTCTTTTTCAGGAATCATCATTTTAGTGGAGGTGTAAATCGTGTCGGTGTTCTCATCCCCGTTAACACGTACCCAACTCCAAATAACACTTCCTTACTAAGTGATAGGACCAATACCTTCAAATATAACATCCAGCTTAGATGAAGCCATGCAAAGGTACAGGGTGAAAAGAATAACTCCTGATGGACGCAATAAGTTCACACATTATATCTGGGGGGTTTGCAAGAATTTATATACATACATAAATAATTCCTAGCCAGGATAGGCAGCAAAATAAAAAGTTTAATTAGCTAATAATTTTGGGATCCTTTTACCAAAGTAACTGAGATCAACTAAGAAAAATATTTAAACCATAGTCCAATTTTTAAAGCAAGAATGTTTGTGTTGCAGAGTCACACTTTTGCTAGTTGTTTATGAGCCTTATTCAATAAATATAGTTTTGATCTTATAAAAAAAATATAAAACATAGATGGCAGTATTTTATTTGTTTACATTAAATGAATTTACACTAAATAGCAAATCCTTAATTGGCTACTGTATATTTTATTTTACGTTCAAGCTTGGTATTTGACAACAGTACGTTATGCACGCTCTGCTTCACTTTATTTCATAACTTTAGTCCTCCTTCCATTTTGCAAAACTCTGTAAACAAATGAACATAGTCAACAAAAGCACATGGATGGGAAAATAAGCAATAAAGAATATGTTTCATAAAATTTTTATGCTTGGATATAGGCTAGGGGGAAATTGTGCTTTCATAGAAAGCAATACAAGATTAGACCACAGGAAACACTAAGAAAGTGCATGTAATATTTATAAAGCAGTACAGAAAAACATGTTCTTATATATAAAAAATGTGCAACACTTAGGAATATTAGAGCAGCAAGTGCAGTGATTGAAATGCACCTGTGTATTAATACAAAGTAAATGACATTGTAAAGATGAGTTGTTTTGTATTTACATAGAGTTTGGGGCAAAAATGTGAACAGCAATATTAATGAAATCCTTTAAAATGGAAACGAAGACATGTGCAATCTGCAAAAAAAATGATGTAGTTTACAATATGATTTTGAAACTGTGGTAAATTTAAATTTTTGACCTTTTATCTAATCTGATAAACTCTTTTGAAAAAAGGCATTATTCAAGGTGGGCATTTTTTTATTTAAAGCATGCACTTTGCTGTCTTTATATGCTCTTTTTGCCATTGGAACTTAGGGAATCTGGAATGTATTTTTCTATGTGCTTATGCATGACTCCGAGAAGTGGAAATGCCACTACACAGTGCAGCCTCCTACTGCTAGGCCCTTCCCAATTTTCTTAGAAAATGATACATATATCAACCATATTTTATTGTCATATATTGAAAATGAGAAGCCATTAGGGGAACAACAGGGCTTCTGTAAAGTCAGTCACTCCGTTAAATATACATCACCTCTTCTCCTTTTATATCATTTCAATATCTCATTCAAATACAAAATATCTTACTCTTGCATACCTGCCACAGCCAATACTAGCAACAAAGGCTTACCCTCCTATGCAGTGGTCAAAGTGGGGGTGAATATGGTGGTATACCATATTGCCACTTCGCCAACTGCTTTCATTGTAAACCTATCAAATTCCATTCACTTACATTCCCATTGCATTCTTCATACCACCACTTCTGTATTTCCAATTTAACCACTGTTTCTATGAATAAAACTCAAACTATCATTCGTGAGTATTACAGGTTTACAATGAACTTCTGATCCATCTTTATACAAAGTAGTGTAGAAGTTTTGAATGCCTGCCAATTCTGCTAGATCTGGTTCCCTGTGCACTGTTTGGAAAATTTGCTGACTTGGGTAAGTTAGCTGTTAAATTAAAAACACATATGTATGGCCCAAAAATAGGGACTCATTGTTTAGAGTTAGAACCACTCCATCAGCAGAATTACCGCAAAGTGGCGGTGGCTTATCATACATTTGCAAATGTGTGCAACTGAGATCTCTGCATTTTTATGTACAAATAGTTATAGCAAATTCTTTGCTGGTTATAGCAGTGTGCTGGGGGAGGGGGGGATTTCTCTGTATTTGTTCCTTGCTGGATAACCCCTCACTTTCAAGCACCTGAACATGTAAATTGTTTGAGCAACTTCCATGCTATGAACATGTAAATTGATTGAGCAACTTCCCTTTCTGTATTGACTTCATTATGTATCAGTATTTTGTATTACATCCATTTCACTACTGCTGAGTACGTTTCCACTATGTTTTGGGACATATACTGCGTGCAGTTTATCTGCTTCCTCTAGATTTATACAAAGTACTTCTAAAGCACTCCAGCCTCTATACTGGACTATTAATATTGCCCTAAAATGTAGAGCTACAAGTCTTTTGCTCCTGTGTTCCATCTGACAGTTTAATGAGCTCACTTACAGTAAGTTCACTTACTGCTCATTATAAACTCTCTACTAAAGTTTCTTTCATTTCATTATTCTTCATTTGTTTTTTATACAAACTGTAGAACCACTTTTGGACCCAACTTCAGCAAAGTACCTGATCTGGCCATTACCTGTAGTCAAACACTGAAATATATTGCACTGAAAAACAATGGAACAAGACCTATATTTGGACAGTTATCAAGCCAAATTTCTAGATTTATAAAGGCCCAAACAGGAAGATGTCTTCCGGGTGAAAGTATGTCAGTCACCTTAGTTTAGGGCAGATGCACTTTCTGTACTTACATCTATGACTGGAATGCTTGCCCAGCAGGTAAGATAATAAAGCAAGCTTCCTGTCATTGTAATCAGAGGATGTACAACACATGGGGCTAGATTTACTAAGCTGCGGGTTTGAAAAAGTGGGGATGTTGCCTATAGCAACCAATCAGATTCTAGCTGTCATTTTGTAGAAGGTACTAAATAAATGACAGCTAGAATCTGATTGGTTTCTATAGGCAACATCCCCACTTTTTCAAACCCGCAGCTTAGTAAATCTAGCCCATGGTGTCAGAATGAACACAGAACCAAGCAAGTAAATGCAAAGAGGTGTCGTGATCCTAACACATAAATGTGCTCTGGATGGGAAGATCTATTTTCCTTACTGTCTCTCTCTCTCTGTGATGTATATGTATATGTATATGTATATGTATATATATATATATAGAATAGCGTTAAGGTTTTATTTCAAAGCTTACCCATAATCATATGTAAAAGTATAATTAGTCAGCTTTCTCAATAGCAATGGTTACAGTTTAATATATAAAGCTTATTTCTGTATACTTTTATAATATAAAATCACAAAAATAAACAAATTTTAATAATTACTTAGCAAATCAAGTAAATATCTCAATATGATCGATACATTAGTGGCATACAAAAAAACAAAAAACAAAATACAAGGATACTTTAATAAAAGCACTTGGAAGTTTTCCTACATAAGTCAGTTGTGTGACATAAAACATTTAATTTCTCATTTGAAAAATTAAATTCTCATAATAAAGTAATGGCCACTTAAATTGTAATACAGGGACAATGTATAGAAAATAACAGAATACAATAAATTAGTGGAAAGGAAAGACAACATTAGTTCCATGATAGCTAAAATCAAGTTAACAGCCTCCAGTCAGGAATATTCATGTCCCATATAGCATCAGAGAGAAATACATAATTGAATTATTGCAATAAAACAAAAAGCAACAGTGCTGAAGTGTAGTCTCTAGGGTTTCTAAAAATCTGTTTTGACTATGGCAGAATACATAACTAATCAAAAAATATTGTATTTATTTATTACACAAACACAATAGTGAAATTAAAACTAGATAGGTTAATACACATAAAAATACACTATATATTACTGAGCAAAGACAATCACTAAAGAGACCGTGAATAAGTTCTAGTAGAGTAGCAGCATGTCAAATTAATTCTGTTCCAAATAGATGGTGATATTTAGAGGATAATGTTCCACACACTATACTAACATTTACTGAGTCCTCCAAACAATATTTAGTAATAGGAAAAGAATATATGGCCAATATACATTACAGTTATTTTAGCTGTATCAACTTGTTTAAGTCTCCGCGTGGGTGCTTTGAGTCATCAGCCGACTGGGGCTAAATTTGCGATTATATCCAGCATAGTCTCTCACCATAGAGGTAGGCATGTTTCCAAAAACAATCCGATATCCACAAACGCTAATGGAGGTTTCTGGTAACGAATCTGAAAAACACCAAGTGTAATTTAATCCAATGACTCAAGTTGCTACACTTGTCCATCAAATAGTTGCATTAAACTTGATTGCGATCTTTGAAGCACAGAATTAGTGAAGAAGGTATTAGTTGTAAGTGCCTAATGTGCTTCGTTTGACATGATCAAAAAACAGGGTAACAAACTGTCCGTTCAGTCCTTTCTTAAATAAGGCACCTCTCTTTTCATTCAAATGATTGCACAATATCAATCAGCTGAAATCAATTCCAAAGAATAATTTTGAGACTGACAAACTGTTCGCACTGCAGAAGTGGTTTCTATCACACATAGAAGTGTATAAACAAAATAATAATCACATTTGAACAAAAAAGTAACTAATAATTTAATAAAAATAACTCTACCAAAGCTAATTAATCGTACATGAAACAACCAAAATTGCTTCTATGAATGACCAAACATAAGAGAAAATTGATTTCTAATTATTATTGTTGTTTTAAAAACACTCATCTCAAAAAGATACATACAATATATTATAAATAAATTGTTAAACATAGTATTCATCAAACTAACCTAAACAAATTAAGTTAGATTAAGCCTTATTATCATTAAAATAAAAGAATAAATATATAAAAATACTTAAATTAATCTATCAAAATAAATATATGAATTTATCCAAAACCAGTAAAACAAGGATCATAATATATCAAAATTCATATAAACAAGGTATATCAAAATACACATAAACATAATATAAATTTATTTATATCATCATAACTGGTCAGTAATAATAATTTTAAACATATAAAAAATATAAGTAAAAAATCAGGAAAATAATATTCAAATAAATGTAATCATATAAATAAATACAAGATAATGTCTATATAGGCAAACTACTCTAAAAAAACAATTCTAGCTAAAACGGGGAGAATTTACATAGAGAGAATATTTACAACAACAATCATTTATAATTCTCAAGTTATTATAATTAACCATCTAAGGCCAAAATTACATTTTCAAATTAATCCTTTGTGGGCTAGGGTCTGTAGTTTAAAAATTTAGAGTGTCTATGCCTCATCATTTCCTAAATCTGTCTCCTCCCTTAGATGTTTTTTGAACTTGTTCAATCCCAAATACTTTCAACCCAGCTGGATTTCGATTTTGAAGCTGAAAGAAATGTCTTGAGACACTATGTGCCTGTAGACCCATAATAAAATTACATTTATGCTCTCTAGAACATGTTTTTAGGGATCTGGTGGTCCGTCCTATATATTGTACCCTGCATGAGCATTGCGACATATTTATTACATAATTGGATTCACAATTGATAAATTGTTTATTGGAAAAATACTTTTTGAAGTAACAGAGGTAACCACTTTTGCTTTGTTTTCCATAAAGGTACAGGCAATACAGACATTTTTTATTACATTTGAAACAACCAAGCATGGATGGCAACCAACTACAATCCTCTATTTTATGAGCATCTTTGGATCTGAAATAGCTACGTACTGTTAATGCTAACAGTGTTATCATGAGCTTGTAGATCGGGTAGAAGAGGTCTTCACCAATAGCAGCCTCATTTCCTGTAGTGCTGTTTATGCTCACAGGTTCTCAGATGCCCGCAGGACTTACACTCAAAGTGGTACAAGCTTATGAATGTACTGCTGTCCCAAATAGCGGGAGATGGTACAAGGGGAGTAAGGAACCAGCCAAAGGTCTACGGTCTGAAGCAGGATACGTGGTCAGGTACAGGGAAATAGTCAGGGCTGGTAGCGATCAAAAGAGGTCCGGGTACAAAGCAAAGGTCAGGACAACAAGCAAACAATCAAAGTCCAGCTTCCAGGCAGAAGGTCAAACACGGTAGTCGATCCAAAAGTTTTATCAAATAGCACAGGAGCAGGCAAGCAGACACGTTGCCTTAGGAACGTTTGGACGAATAGCGGAAGTGACGTCCCGGTCGTCATGGAGAGCCAGGACGCAGCTGAGCAGTGAGTTGCGGCGGGGCTCGTAACAGTACCCCCCCCCTTGAGGAGGGGTCAAACATCCAGGTTTTCCAGGGAATTGTTTAAAGAATTCTTTGAGGAAATTGTCAGCATGCAGGCGCTTCCGAGGGACCCAAGAGCGATCTTCTGTGCCATAGCCCTTCCAATGTATCAGGAAATGGGTTTGTCCCCAGACTTTCTTGGAGTTGAGAATCTTCTCCACAAAAAATTCATGAGAACCATGCAAATTGACTGGTCGAGGTTTGGATGGTTCTTGAGTCTCAAACTTGGTGGACGTATTAGGGATTCTCAATGAAGATAGAAGTTCCAGCCTGAAGGCAACAGAATTAACTTTTTTAACAATAGAAAAGGATCCAATGAACCTAGATCCCTCTTTCTTGCAGGGTTGTTTAAGCCTAATATTCCATTGTCTCCTACTTTAAGAGAACAGTTCCTGCGATGATGATCTGCAAAACATTTTGATCGAAAAGAAGCCTGAAGCAAGGCAGAATGGACCCACTTCCAAATAATTCTGAGACGAGAGACTGTTGGACGTATACCAGGAGAACCAGAAGGATTGATTGAAAAAAAGAGAATAAGCCCTTGGATGAAAGCCAAAATTGCAAAAGAATCGAGATATGCAGGTGAAAGAATGACAGAATTTATTATAGTCAAATTCGGCTCACGGAAGTAAAGAAGACCAATTGTTATGAAATTTGGAAATGTATAATCGAAGGAATTGCTCCAAAGACTGATTGCCTCTATCTGTCTATCCATTTGACTGTGGATGATAGGCAGATGATAGACTGATGTTGATGCCAAGGTGGGTGCAGAAAGATCTCCAAAATTGAGCGATGAATTGAGACCCGCGGTCAGAGACAATATCCCCAGGCAACCCGTGGAGGCAGAAGACATGGCGAATGAACAATGATGCCAGGGTTTAAACATTCAGTAGCTCTTCTAATGGAATGAAGTGGGCCATTTTGCTAAATCGATCTACCACCACCCAAATTGTACTGTGACCAGATGACCAGGGTAGATCCACAATGAAGTCCATTGAAAGATGTGACCAAGGTTTAGTTGGAGCAGACAACGGCATAAGTTGACCCGACGGATAGTTTCTGGCATACTTGTTTATGGCGCAGGCCTTACAGGAGAGAACGAAGTCTCTAACATCAGAGTTAGGTGGGCCACCAAACAGTGCGTGAGAGAACTTCAGTGGTCTTGAAAATGCCTGGATGTATAGCACTTTTATTTTCATGGGTTTCAGACAATACGACCTTCCTGAAGTGGACCGGTACAAACAACTTGCCCAACGGAGTCTCTGGAGGAGCAATTCTTTGGAACTGGCGAAGAGCAGCCCCTAGATACTGGGTCAACTCTACATGGAATGAAGCTGGAGGAATAATAGGGAGCAGAACAGTGGGCAAAGCGTGAGAGGAAATAAAACTTAGGGAGAGAGCATCCGCTTTAATGTTCTTGGAGTCAGATCTGTAGGAAATAACAAACTTGAAGCGAGTGAAAAATAATACCCAGCTTGCCTGGAATTTAAGCTTTTTGCAGATTTAATAAATAGCAGATTTTTGTAATCTGTAAGCACAGAGATGACATGGACAGCTCCTTCTAACCAGTGTCACCATTCTTTAAATGCCCATTTTATAGCTAAGATTGCCCACGTCATAATTACTTTCAGCAGATGAAAATTTTCAAGAAAAGTAGGCACATGGGTGTAATTTGTGGTCACGAGGATCCTTCTGGGACAGAACAGCAACCGCCCCAATATCAGAGGCATCCACTTCAATGACGTAATGTAATTCAGGATTGGGGTGTCTTAAGACCGGAGCAGAGGCAAAAGCTGACTTCAGGGCGGCTATAACATCAGAGGTCCAGTTGGCAGCATTAGCCCCTTTATGGGTTAAAGTAGTATGAGGAGCTACTAGGTCTGAGAAGAAATGAATGAATCTCTGTTAATAAATTGCGAAGCCCAGAAATCTTTGAATGGCCTTCAGATTAGTTGGGTGCACCCATTCTAAGATTGCTGAACAATACTAGGATCCATTAAGAATCCATCTGGGAAGATAATATACCTGAGAAAAGAGACCTTCCGGACCTCAAATTCACACTTCTCTAGCTTGATTAACAGTTGATGCTGCCGAAGTTTAAGGAGGACCTGTTTCACATGAAGGCGGTGCTGGTCCAAGGACGAAGAAAAAAATCAAGATGTCATCCAGGTATAGCACAACAAAGCGGCCTAGGAATTCTCTGAGAACATCATTAATTAGGTCCTGAAAAACAGCGGGCGCATTGCATAAACCGAAAGGCATGACCAAATACTCATAGTGACCCGAGTGAGTGTTGAATGTGGTCTTCCATTTGTCCCCATCTCTGATACAAATAAGATTATATGCTCCACGTAAGTAGATCTTGGTAAACACTGAGGCACCTCTGAGCTGATCGAAGAGGACTGATTTGAGTGGAAGCGGGTAGGTATTTTTAATGGTGATTTTATTCAAACCACGAAAGTCTATGCAGGGTCGAAGAGTCCTGTTCTTCTTGGAGACAAAGAAAAACCCAGCTCCTATTGGTGATTTAGAAGGCCTAATAAAGCCCTTTTTAAGATTCTCCTTAATATAATCCTCCATGGCTTGCGTTTCCGGTACAGAGAGAGTATAATCTTGCTTTAGGGAGCTTAGAGCCAGGAACTAGTCAATTGTGCAACTGTAATCGCGATGTGGAGGTAATGTGTCAGCTGCCTGTTTGGAGAATACATCCTGAAATTCATGGTAGGGTAGAGGCAGCTGATCTAGCGGAACCTGTAGCAAACGAACGGACAAAGATAAGCAAGATGAGAAACAAGAAGCACTCCAGTGAATGATGTCTACTTTGTTCCAATTGAATACTGGACTGTGGAGCTGCAGTCAGGGATGTCCCAGGATTACAGGAACAGAAGAACTAATAAGATAGATTGACAAGGTTTCAGAATGTAGAGCCCCCATGGTGAGCTGCAACAGAGGTGTCTGTAAACATATTTTTCCATCATCCAGGCCACAGACAGTGATGGACGATTTGAGCTTAATGGCAGGAATCCCCAAGGAACGGGTGAAGTCCAGATCCAGAAAATTCCCAGTGGCGCCACTGTCTAGGAAAGCAAAGATAGATGTAGATTGTGCACCAATGGAAATCACCGCAGGAACAAGGAGTGCTTTCTTGAAAGATATAATTTGCAGACCTAAACGAACCTCTTCCACGTTCTCTAGGCCTGTTCTTTTTTTGACTTGTTGGGACAGCTTCGGAGGAGATGGCCCTGGTTGCCACAATATAAACAAAGGCCTAACGTACATCTCCTTTTTTTTCTTCCAAAGTGAGACGATAAGAAGTCATAAATGAGCATGAGGAAATGATAATATCCTTCTCAGCTTTTCCTTCGAGTCTATTTCATGCACATACTGTTTCCACTTGCATGTTTGTGTAGTGGTTAGACAATCCCATTTTCATCATTGGGTTCATGAGTGATTCCTGCTACATTTTGTGGAATATGGCTACATAGCATGTTGAAAATTGTGTGCCGCTACAACACAGAGAAGCATCTGTTCCAAAAAACTGCATTGCAAAGACATAGGAAATATCCACAGATGAAAGCTAAAATAAAAAAACCTATGTGCCCCCCCAAAAAAAAATTAATTGAAGTTCTATTATTATTATTATTATAATTAATATTATACATGACTGAATTTCCATATACAAAACTTTAAACTGCACATGTACCAATGATTTATGTCTATAATATGTCAAAGTATAATTATTGACATTAATAAAATTAAAAAGGGAAAAAAGCTTGCTATGAGAGAAGTTGATGCTCTGCTTTTCCTTTTAGTCTATTTCATGCACATATGGTTTCTACTTGCACATTTGGTGTAGTGGTTAGACAATCTACTTTTCAACAGTGGAAACCTGAGTTTGAATCCTCACAAACGCCCTTATCTCTCTGGAGTTTATATATCCTTCCCATGTTTGTGTGGATTTCTTATGTAAGCGTACGCTTGGTTTAAGTCCGTACAATTTTCTTCAAGTAAGCTGTTATGCTTTTATATTATTACTAGCATATTGTTAGCTGTTTTTAACAAATATCAGCAACAAACTGTTGACACATCATCCACTTTACAGTGCGATTTATTACAATGGTGGTTGTAATTAAAAAGAGGTTGCTTTTAAAAAAATGAACACAATGTTTAATGTTTGATATAAATTTTAAATAAAAAATAAATAAATTCTGGTGTAGTGTATTAAGATGTATGTTGTGCATATTTAGTTGTGAGTGTTTTAAACCAACAATGCTTTTAGAACAATTTATTGTTGTTACTCGGCACTGCTGCTGTAGTGGCTTTGGAATTAAATATGACCCTGAGCTTCCTTAAGTTTATGCAAGGAGGTAAGCTAAAGCTCACAGGTTTTTTCTTAACTATCCAACGGATACGGAGGTAACGCATACTCTTCTTAAGTCAGTACAAATAACGCCTACTCTTCTTAACTTATTTCGGATCTCCGCCCCATTCCCCTCCCATTCCCAACCCTTTTTTCTTAAGTGGTCAAAAAACTTCTTAAGTGCATTTGCGATGGATTTTCATCTTAAGAAATTCTCAGCATATGCAACGGATTTTCCTTCTTATCTCCCTTTTCTGGGCATGCGCTGAGAAGATTTTTGTATTATCCGCAAAAAACAGCAGATCCGATCGCTAATGAATCAGGCCCCATGTGACCAGTTGGTTTGATGTAGTGAAACTGAGACAGCATAGTAGTCTGATGCTTAAGAGGTACAGTTGAGCTACTCTTGTTGGGTCTCCAGAGATGTATAATCTGTTCAAGTTACAGAATGGTAATATGTTCCTTTTTCACAGCAAATTCTGGACAGATGCTACAGGAGAGTGTGTATGCTTTAATATTTCAGGCTCTAGGTCAAAAAGTTAGCATGAATTTAAAGCATGAAAACTACAGGCTTAAATATGCATGATAGGTGTTTAGCATCTATACGGATATTATATGCTGAAAGTTCTTATAATCTGTAAAAATTACCACGGGTTGAAAGGCTCCATTCAGAAGGTATCTCCACTAATGTACATTAATTTCATTGAGGTGCACAGGTTAGCAGCTTCTGCAAAGTTGTTGCACATTGGGAAGGAAGTGCTGCTGCAGTGAGTTCAGAAGCATATTTTTTAAAAAAAATTGGAGATTAGAACCAGGATGCTATATAATAGGTGCACACTTACAATGCTGTTAAGCACATCAGAGAAAAATGGGAATTTCTACATTCTTTATATATTAGCAAATGTTAAAAGCCTCTTTTTCTATATTGGAAAAAGTTGTACATTATTTTTATTTAATGATTTGCTAAAACTTCTTAGACTAGCATGTAAAATAGGCAAATGCAAAAGTGGAAACCAATTTAAAACTTACAGTATGTAGAAATGAAAAGTGGTACTTCAAAATACTGCAAACACACATAAATGATTAGCGCACTTTTATTATTTTTTCAAATATAGTTGACAGATTTTACAATCTGAACTCTCTATGCTCACTTTCTCAATTATACTAGTTCTGAAAACATTAAAAACTTCACAAAACAAGCAAATCCCTACTATACTATCTCTGTTTGAAAATGTTCATCTTTTTGTAACAAATCTGCTCTTTTATTAAAGCTAAACTTTTGATTTTTGCAAACTATTGAAATGCTAAACACCATTTATAAACTTCCATGATTAATACACAATTTAAGTCTGTGTAGACATCTATTCTTTGTTCATAGAATAACTGGCTCTTAATTTAAATAAATGAACAGATGAATATAATAAGCTAATTTTGCTCTCTCAGCGTTATGTGAACACAGCAAATAACAAATAATTTTGCTTACCATTTTCTTCTTAAAACATATTTTTCAGTCACAGATGTTTTGTAAAAGTTGTTACATACACTCCGTGGCTCTATGGGTCTGATGTCAGGTGTGGTATCAACATGACAAAGGCATCAACAAAAAATGTTATGACATTAATATTTGCATAAAGCTAAAATATGGAAAGAGAAAATGCCTTTGTGAGATACACAATATACAATTATTTCCTAAAAATTCAAAAGTTATGTTACAAAACAATAAAGCTCCTGCATCACCTGGTACTCTGGTGGAACTGGTGGTAAATGTCACAGTTTGGTTTGTCTTACATTTCCCAATATGGTGCCTCAAACCATGATATATTCTCTTAGAGATTGCAGATCTTGGTAAGGTCAACAGGAGTTGACTCTGGAAACTCCTGCTGACTCAAACTAAATGTATGGTGATGTCACACACACACACCTATACTTGTTTTTATGGCATTGTGAGGACCCATGTCTGAAACATGGCGTATAGGGACACCCCTTGCTTTATGCCCTGTCGGCAGAACAATCATAGAGGTATGTGTAGGAGCAGTTTGTCATCAGAGTTACCACATGAGATTTACACTTTGACTTTGCATAAAGTAATGACACGGACTGCAAGATTTAGAAAGTGTCATGTATTTTGACTGAGGACATCCACATGCCCGCTTTCCCCGACACCTAGCCATGGAGGCTACAGCCCTGTTCTACCACTTTGCATCATTTCAACAAGCTTGATCCCTCTTTAAAGCTATTATGCGGTTCTTTATGTAGAATTTCTCCCCCAACCAGTTCTGATCTTTCAGTATGGATGGTTCAGCCATGAGGCACGCAACACAGTCTCACTTTCCGGGCACCCGGTATGTCTCTATAAACCTCATCGGGTATGTTTCCACAGCCTGGACCTCCTCTCTGTCCCAGGATTTCCTCTGCACTTCTTTGCAACCTGAAAGGAAGTAGAGTGGTCCATTATGGCTCCGCAAAATACAGAGAAGGCAAAGTTCTTCTGCCTAGCAAAACTGTGTGCTACACCTACCTGTGGAAGCCATGGCTGGGGAGTGGTCCCGTTTTTCTAGGTCCATACACTGCCTCTCTTCTGACGTGGAAGTGTCGACTAAACGCTTGTTCACTTGTCCCTCTGTCACGGGGGATTGCTCATCAACCAACATGTCGCTCTGTAGCTGGACCGGTTCTGAAAAGAAACAGATATGTAAATGACCAAGGTAAAAGTCAAAACAATACATCAAACATCAGATTTTCCACTTACCGTCTGGATCAATGTGCCTCTCCTCCAAATTCTTGCCTTTGAATTTGGCCAGTCTGCCACTCTCGAGACCCATTAACAGTTTACTGAACTTGGCGAGTTGGAGGGTACCTTCTGGGAGACGGTAATACTGCCATTGCACACTGATGTAATGGTCAAGGAAGTCTGCCAACTGATCCAGTTCTGTGTCATTTAGGTTAAGGATCTTTGAGAGAGTGGGAATGTGCTTTCGAAACTTTGTGGAAGACAGCGGATGGGGATGCTTGGCCCCAGACTCTCGGGCAAATAGTCGTATGCAATCGGAGCCTCTGAAGTGTGACAAGGCAGCTGGTCTGGCGAACCTCTTAGACATTTTGGCTATCCAGTCCACATTTGTCACGCTTTTCTGCGAGAAGTTCCATTGCAACTTGCATGGCTGATATCAGCAGCATGGGAACTTTTCTCCCTCATTTTCCTTGGATTTCAATGCAAGTAAAGTTTTGGCAGAGCTTCCTCTCAACCTCGAAAAGCGATAGGAGCAGCTCTTCATGGAGATCCAAGGAATCTCTTGAGGTGGTTAACCGTAGGCTCGGTAGATAGCCACTTTGGTAGACTTGCTGCTTCTCATCGAGGTACAAGTGCATCTTTTTCACATCTTCCGTGAAAGGTAAGAGCCAAGGCATGTTCCACTTGGACTTCTTAAAGGTTTTCAAGGCAGCCAATGAGATCAACTCGTTCGATCTTGCCTCATTTAGCTTCCTGAAATTTCGTGTTTTTTCAACCACAGCAGTGCAGCCCTCCATCATGGCTCGGTACTCCACAATGCTCGCTATATTTGCAGGCTGTGCCCGATCTTGAGTAAAGTCTTCCATCCTCTCAAAGGGGTTGCTCTTCTGGCTAATTCTCTAGCCTGCCCATTTCTCTAAGCTTCTGATGGATGTACCCATGCCTGCCAACATCTGATCCATTCCGGTTGAACAAATGCTGTCCCATCTGTATGATGCATCGATCATTTTTGACTGCGAGTAAGACTTCATCCTGGGTCATGTCACTCAAGAGCTTCCAAAAGCCATCACTGATGTCAGGTGGAACAGACTGAGCAAAGGCGCACAGTGACTGGACTCTGTTCTTGCCAGGTGTGACCTTCTTGCCCCTTTGCTTTAGCTTACATCTCTTCATGTGTCGCCACAGGTATTTCCTTGCGAACAAGCCCTGGCAGGCTACATAGTGCATGAAGCCTTCAGCATCCATATTTTTGTCTGAAAGTTTGCACAGGACCTAAACGCCATGGCCTGTCCTCATTGCCTCAGCATTGTGTGCAAAGTTGCCCCTACTGTGAAGATGTGCCATTTGTGTGCACCTTTCTTTTGAGTGCTTGGGGAATTTCAGAGACTAGGCTACTTCACTCTCATTGCGGTGAACATGCTCCAAGTGCTGGGCAATTTTTAAGAGGGGCTTCTCACAGTACAGGCAGTACTGCTTTTTGTTATATGCCCTGGAGCCACAACTGTTTCTGGATAGTGTTTGGACAGACACCGCTCCGTCTCTCTGACCCTCTGTGTGTAAAACACGGCTAGCAGAGGGTCAATAATGGTCGTATATAGAACTCATCTCTGGGTACCTGCAGTCAGCTGCGCTGGTGAGCAATGGGGCATCATCGCTGGTGTCTGAACCGCTCTCCTCCGAAGTGTCAGGGGCACACTCATCTCCACTGCTATCTGGGCTTTAGTCAGAGCTATCGGTGCTCTGTCATGCTTCACTGTGTCTTTACCTGCTTGGTGCACAAAGCTCCGGCAGGATGCAGCCATTTCCTTTTACTGCTCCTGCTATACATTTGGACGGAATACTGGCCTCTAGGGGTGGGATGCACACACACTTTCTCCCTCCACATTGGACATACGCACATTTTTGTTCCAACAAATATGACTTGTGGGGACATACCAACTTTCTATGCTGAGCATATCTGCAAGGTCCCCTGCATTGATTAGCCTTGAGAAGCTTTGTGGGGACCTCAATTTTTGTCCCCACTACGATTCAGGTCCCCATAGTGTTGGTGTGTAAACAGGTCAATATCCCCACAACACACATATGAATGCAAGTACACACACACACATACACACAAACATACACATACGCACCAGTAAAAAGGAAAAAGCCACTTTGCACATTTATTAAATTGCCTGGTAACCAAGTAATTTAGCAAGCAAGGAATAAAGAAAGAGGACTCTGACCTTGGCACAGATAAAGTAGCTAAGATAAACGTAAACATAAAGAGAAATAAAATGTGAGAAGATAATAATGCAATTTCTGTGCAAAAGAATAGCTGAACATTTGCACAATGAAATAGCAGTCAGTAATGACATTCAATAAAAACATGGCAACATTTAAAAGAAGAATCAGCAACAACATTGGTGACAATGATATAATTGGTAAGGACAATAATTACAATGGCATATAATCAACAGTGGTAATGATGATCAATTAAGACACTCACTATATGGCTGCTAGCAGTACCATGTCCAATGTAGCTCATGGTAGCAATAGTTTATAAAATACAATATTGTAAAATGGTAGAGTGGACAGAACATGGATTGAAGTACAAGTGCAGGGGTAACAAAAAAATTCAAAATACAGGAAAGACAGAATACTAAAGCAAAATACAGGCTGAGGGAAAAGCTGACAGATTGCAGTTCACAAATCTTTTCAACAGGCCAAGATCAGGGCAGGAAGAGGTTAATGCAAATCCAGAAATAGCCAATGGTCAGGGGCAGGAGAAAACAACAAATTACAATGAACAATCCAGGTCACAGCAAGAAGTCAAGTCAGGTTAGGATACAAACAGCTATGTACAGTGCCTATTGTCACATTACACAATGAACACAATGAAAATGAAAATGAAATCAAATCAGTCTTTTTCCAGTTGTATTTACACATTATAACCCTCATCAACGTGAAAATAACATTTGCAAAAATTATTAACAAATGACATAATTTAATTAATAAAATATCTGGTTTTGATAATTGATCATACCCTTAGAGTAACCATTATACTTCATCAGGTACAATCAATCACCTTCCACTTCATGCAACAGGCCAATTGACCACCACCTGACATCAATTGTAGCGGGTTTGATTTCTTAGATATAAAACTGACTATTCTTTCTGAATTACACTAGTAGTACTGCATAGCAAGGCACATATTTCATCATGGTTGGAAAGGAGTTTTCAAAAGGGCTCCGGGATAAATTTGTGGAAAGGCCTAAGTTAGGAGAGGGCTATTAAAAGATTTCAAAGGCTGTTATTCTGCCTCTGAGTACTGTTAAAAGCATTATTAATAAGTAAAAAGCGTATGGCACCACCAACATCTTGCCTAGATTACGGCCTTCCTCCTTACTGGATGACAGAGCCAGGAGGATATTGATCAGGGAAGCTACCAAGAGACCAATGGCGACTTTGAAGGGCTTACAAGTCTTTACGGCTGATATTGTTTGATCTGTGCGTGTGACAATTATATTAAAAACTTTACACAAACCTACCCTCTATTGCAGGGTGGCAAGAAAGAAGACTTCTGAAAAAGTGCCACAATCAGTCTCATTTGCGCTTTACCAAAAAAAAACACTTGGAAGATTCTGATGTCACGTGACAAAAGGCTGTATGGTCAGATAAGACCAATATAGAATCTTTGGTCTGAACTCCAAGTGGTTTGTTTTTGCAAACTAAACACAGCACACCACCAAAAACTTACCATACCTACTGTGGGGCTTGGTGGTGGCAACTTTATATTGTGGGGGTGTGTCTCTTCTGCAGGGACTGGATGATTTTTCAGGATGGAATGAAAGATTGATGCTGCCAAGAACATTCACATTTTTTGAGGAAAACCTGTGTCCTAATTACAGCAAAAGGTGGCGCTATAAAGAATTACATCAGGAGACTGATAACTGTTCCAACCCTGTTATTCTAGTTTTTCTTTTTTTGTTAATTTTCAGAACTATTACCTTTTTAATTAATTGAATATTGTGATGCAAAAAGTGCAAATAAAGCTGCAAAAAAATGTATTTCATTTATTTCAATTTCCATGGTATAATGTGAAAAAAGGTAGTGTGTTCGACAGGTATGATTATTTTCTATAGGCAAAGTACAATGGTGAGGTGGTAGCAACTGCAGATATGCCTGGCAGGAGCATATATGTTGTGGTTGCTTGACCTCTGGAGAAAGATCCATGCTGTTCATGCTGCTGATTATGGCCATCTGCATGGACTTTGCTAAATACAATTTAAAAAACGTGTATCCCACTACCCCAATGAGTACTACCAGCACTACCACTTATAGCCTAGTCTGGTGTCTGCAAGATCATGGGAATGAAAAGCATGAGGTCTCCCTGAAAATGCTGATACCATCATAGGACAGACAGAGCTGGTGTCATTATTATAAAGAAATCCACAGCATGGTGTCCCCTGTCATAATAACAATCAAATTTAGCCTGTTGAGCACATACCTAGGCTGAACAGGCCTGCAAATAAAAAATGCGGGCCCACCCAAGAAAAAACAGACATGTGCTAGCAGTACTATTTATGGTGGCTGTGGGGTAATAAATGTAGTAAAAAGTAGATGGAAACATTTTTACATGGTGAAATAAAGGTTCCAGTAATCCCTGGAAGTCTTAAATTGCTTGGGTAAGCTGGTGTTTGTAGTCTTACAAGTTTGAGTATACCCATAGCTGCCAGAGCATGCTGCATGTAGTGCACCAAGCAAATCTGCTGCGGAAAAAAGCACACACATACTGGAGAAAAATCTTTTATTAGAAAGAAATAACCCCCCCTCGCCAAGTTATTGTTCACCTAATTCTTCTTTTCCAGTTAGAATCCCTGTTAGAATATAAAATTGAGAATGAGCCTTGAGCCAATGAGAATGAGCCTTAAACTGCCTATCACTTACCGCTGTCCTGAGAAAGCTACAACATGGTTTGTCTTGGATCCAAAGTAGTCCTTCTAGCTGGATTTACTTTAACTGCTACGGTTCTATATGTGATCTTGGTTTTTTTTACCCATTTTTACTTTACAAATTCCCATGTGACAATTACCCATGGATCTTGATGCTTTACAAAACCATTCCGTGACCTACTTAAGTAATATTCCCATGTCTGCCAGCTTGGTAGATGCATATTACAATCAATTCCTTTCAGATCCAGCTAATTTGCAGGATCTCCATCAAATCTAAGTTACAACTTTATTATTTTATCAGATTGATGCAAAATATATGAAAAAATTAAACGCTTGTCAGCGGTGGTATATACAGCTATGTCACTGCACATTACAGAAACCTATAGAGATTAAAATTAATTAAAATAATGAAAATTGTTTAGAAACAATATACAATAAATATCAGTATTCTCTTTCTACCTTATTATATTGTAGTGTTTAATTTTACATTATTCTCCAGTTAATATTCAATTAAACTGATCTGCATTTGCATTGTCAGCTACCATATTGTTTGCTCTTCCATAAAATTAAATATTGTCTAGAGGCAGAAATCAAAAAGCCGCACCCAGTGGATAAGTTAAATTGTTCGTTCCAAGCAATAACTTGATTGAAACATTTATCTGACATAGGAATAGATGTATTAAATTCAGCAAGAAGAGGCAAGTTATTTACTGAGTGTAACTCCATTTTTGCAGCCTTATGTGCCCATCATTCAAATAGCTAAAACTAAATTTAAAGTGTTCCATTGTTTTGCAAATTGGTATAGACCTTGTGCCAACTACAAAGATGGATATTTGTTTTGTCTAGTTAGGAAAGTTTCCACACTGTGCTGTAATATATTGTATTGTTTGCAATATTAGACCCTATAGCTGATCCTGCTATCCTGCAATTTGCAAAAAGAAAGTATTTTAAAATAATCAAGTGCTAGTTTTAAATTCAAAAACCCTGGTAGAAAATCAATGGATGCTGATTACAATTCATAGTTAAAAGATGTGTATTAAACTATAAAGATTTAGGGGCATATTTAAGAAAGCACGATAGTGCTTTTACCGGGTAATTAAGGTGCCTCCGTGTCCTCTGCAAATTTATTAAGGGTGCATCGCAGCAGATATCATGGATATCTGCTGCTTTGCACTCCTCTTCGTTTTTAGGACCAGTCACCATTCAACAGTATGGTGGCTGCTCCCAGCTGCAATCTAACAAGTTCCGAAAAAACATTTTTTTCGGGAACTTGTCATGTTAAAGCTGGCGTACATTATCTCAAATGAAAAAACGCAGTGCTGTCAGCTCTGCTCCGAAGAGCAGAGCTGGACAGTGCATGTGTAGAGGGATTACATGATCCCTCCCTGTCACTCACCGCTCGCAAAATTGCAGACAGACCGGGATCTTTGTGGAACTGCACATGCGCAATGGAAAGAAGAGGAACGAAGATGACATGGAGGAGATCCTAGAGACAGCGCGTCCCGAAGAGAGGGGTAAGTATGATTTTTTTTTTATCACAGAAACAGCAGTTTTTCGGAACTGCTGTTTCTGTGTTCCATTTTTAATAAATTTGAGAAATAGATCAATCCTTATCCATGCGATAAGGATTGATAACTATTTCTCATTTCTGCCAATGAATGATAAATGTGCCCCTAGGTCAAGTGTGATGAAAAGATCTGTATCATCTTAACTAAGCATACCTCATAAGATTTTGAGTAATTTCTTAGTGTCTTTCAAGTGTGATGAAATTTGTTGCACTTTGGCTATGAAAGAGGTCAAGAAATAGTAGTTGTAAAAGTGGCTAATGTTACGAGCCGCAGCGGTGCCCAGCCGCCGCGACTCACTCACCTGCGTCCCGGCCGTCGCTATGGTGACCGGGACGTCACTTCCGGCCCTGACCCGGCCGTTGCCGGGGCAACGAGAAGACGCTTCAGCGCTGCGTCCCGGCAATGAGAGGAAGCCGGGCGCAGCGCTCACCATATTCTCTAGCCTGTGGGCTAATTAATGCAACTTATTAATTATGCTGGGGGCTGTGTCTAATTCAGAGCTAGGCTCTGATTGGTGGCCACTGGTATTTAGGGCAATGAGGTCTGCTGCCTCATTGCCGGTTATAGCTTCTGTGCTCCAGTCTGCTGACCTGCTTGTTCCAGTTCCTGTTTCCTGTATCTACGTTTGACTTCCCGTGTATGACCCTTGGCTTCGTATTTGACTTCGCTTGTGTTTCCTGTGACCCTGATCCTTAGCTCGTTTACCCGTTCTGCTACTTTGCCTGTGACCTCTGACCTCAGCTTGTTCGTTGTTACTGTTACCTGCTGCCGGCCTTTGACCTCTGCGTGGACCTGACTCTTCTTGCCTGGGTTCTCCCCAGCCGGTACACACTTCACGACCCTCTGTCAGTCTGCAGCCCAGTCTGTCCCCACCATCAGGGGCTTCAGTGAACACCTGACTGGCAGAGTAGACTCCGGGTTGTGTTGTGCTGGCTGGAGGGGTTCCTAACATTATAACCGGCCCACTCACGGAGACGAGGTTGGAATGGATGCAAGTGGATCCTCACCGTCTCCGGCACAAGCCCTAGCAGCCCATGTTGAGTCCTTAAATCAGATGATCCAGGGATTGGCTGAGCGTCTGTCTGTTCAAGAAGAAGCCGCAAAAGTGTCACAACCCACTCCAAGTTCCGTCTGTGAACCTAAGATGAACTTGCCGGATCACTTCTCTGGAAATAGGTCCCTGTTTCGGAATTTCAGGGAGAGCTGCAAGCTCTATTTCCGATTGAGACCCCGCTCCTCTGGGTCAGAGCATCAAAGAGTCGGGATTATCATTTCCCTTCTACAGGGTGACCCCCAGTCCTGGGCGTTTTCCTTGCCACAGACCAGTCCTGCCATGCAGTCAGTAGACGCTTTCTTCGAGGCGTTAGGTCTACTATATGACGACCCGGACCGTATTGCCTCCGCTGAAGCTCATCTACGGGCCTTGAAACAAGGCCGGCGCTCGGCAGAGGAATACTGCGCTGAATTCCGTAGATGGTCACCTGATAGTGGATGGAATGATCCTGCCTTGCGGAGTCAGTTCCGTCTTGGCCTGTCGGAACAGGTCAAAGACTCTTTGGTGCAGTACCCATCTCCTACCTCTCTGGAGGATCTGATGCACCTCTCCATTAAAATAGACAGGAGATTTAAAGAGCGGAAAGCCGAAAAGGAGACATCACCACATCTATCCGGCTTCATTCCTGTTCCCACGGATGGTGAGGAACCCATGCAATTGGGAGCGTATCGTCTCTCCCCTGAGGAAAGAGACAAGAGACGATCACAGGGCTTATGTCTCTATTGCGGCACAAAAGGCCACTTCTCCCGTTCCTGCCCGAATAAGCCGGGAAAAGAGCATGCCTAGGGAACGAGGGGAAAGTTCACCTAGGTCTGCAGATTGTCTCCCCGAAAAACGCCTTATTGATCCCCGCACAGCTCACGTTTAGTGCTCGTTCAATGGACCTGTCCGCCTTCGTTGATAGTGGAGCTGCAGGCAACTTCCTGGACATCGGGTTCGCCCGCGCTGCTAAAATTCCGATGGTAGAACTCAAGTCCGCTATTACTGTCTGTGGCTTAGATGGAGGTCCGTTGCCTGGTGGCAAGATTTCCTGGGAGACCTCGCCACTACAATTAAAAATCGTAGCTCTCCATTCAGAGTCAATAACCTTCCTCCTTATCGATTGTTCATCAGTTCCCTTGATCTTGGGCCACCCATGGCTTTCCCGTCATAACCCTGTCATGGACTGGGTAAAAGGAGAAATTGTCCAGTGGAGCTCTTACTGTACACAGTCCTGCTTGTCACTGCCCTTGCGGGTGATTCAGTCTATTCCGGAGCAGCTTCCCTCACAATATCATGAGTTCTGGGATGTGTTCTCCAAGAAAGCTGCTGACACCTTACCACCTCACCGTGACTTCGACTGTGCCATCGAGCTTATTCCTGGTTCCAAGTTGCCTAAGGGTCGCCTGTACTCCCTCTCTGGACCGGAGACCAAGTCCATGCAGGAATACATTGAAGAAAATCTGGAGAAGGGCTTCATCAGGCCATCTAAATCTCCCGTAGGAACAGGATGCTTCTTTGTATCCAAAAAGGACGGAGGACTAAGACCCTGTATTGATTACCGGGGATTGAATCTTATTACAATCAAGAATACCTATCCCCTTCTGCTCATCTCCGTATTATTTGATCAGTTGAGAGGTGCTACTGTCTTCTCAAAAATCGATCTTCGTGGAGCGTATAACCTCATCCGTATCAAGGAGGGAGACGAGTGGAAGACGGCATTCAATACGCACTCTGGCCATTATGAATATTTGGTTATGCCGTTCGGTCTTAGCAATGTACCTGCAGTATTCCAGGACTTAATCAATGAGGTTCTTCGGCACTTTCTTGGTAGTTTCGTGGTCGTCTATTTAGATGATATCCTCATCTATTCTAGATCTCTGTCGGTACATCAAAATCACGTCAAACAAGTTCTACGAAGATTGCGAGAGAACCACCTTTACGCCAAACTAGAAAAGTGTGAGTTCGAGGTGCAGAAAGTATCCTTTTTAGGTTACATAATCTCTTCTGAGGGATTCGCCATGGATCCAACTAAGGTTCAGGCTATTCTAGATTGGGTGCAACCAAACAACCTCAAGGCGGTGCAGAGGTTTCTGGGCTTCTCCAATTATTATAGAAGGTTCATTCCAGGTTTTGCGGACATCGTGGCTCCCATTGTCGCCCTAACCCGTAAAGGAATGGATCCAACTAATTGGTCGCCTCAAGCAGTAGCCTCATTCGAAAGCCTGAAAAAAGCCTTTGTCTCCGCTCAGGTCCTTAGACACCCGGATCCAGCTAAATCATTTGTTCTTGAGGTTGACGCCTCTGACGTCAGTGCTGGGGCCATACTATCACAGAAGGACCCTCATACTAATCGTCTACACCCGTGTGCCTATTTCTCCCGTCAGTTCTCTTCAGCAGAAGCCAACTATGATGTCAGGAATAGAGAACTATTGGCAATCAAATGGGCCTTCGAGGAGTGGCGACATTGGCTGGAGGGTGCTCCACATCAGATCTCTGTCATTACCGACCACAAGAACTTGCAATACATACAATCGGCCAAACGTCTAAATCCCAGACAGGCCCGTTGGTCGTTATTCTTTACCCGGTTCAATTTCCTGATCACCTATCGACCGGGTTCCAAAAATGTCCGGGCAGATGCTCTGTCCAGAAGTTTCTTGGCACACCACGTTCCAGTTTCTAACCCAGAGCCTATTATTCCTCCTTCCATAATCCATGCTGGATTAACCCAAGATCTGAGTATCACACTTCAGAGATTCCAGAGATTGGCCCCTGATACTACTCCGGAGCAACGTCTTTTTGTTCCAGTCCATCTAAGGAAGGCGGTTCTTGCAGAGGCGCATAATAGTAGGTCTGCTGGACACCCTGGAGTTTATAAGACGCTGGAGATCCTTTCCCGTACGGTCTGGTGGCCATCCTTGTCCGCTGACGTCAAAAGTCATGTGCTCTCTTGTGAGGTTTGTGCCAGGAACAAAGTCCCCAGGACTCGCCCGGTGGGTCAATTGCTTCCATTGCCCATTCCTGCAAAACCTTGGACACATTTGTCCATGGATTTTATTGTTGATTTGCCACCTTCTGCAGGACATACTACTATTTGGGTCGTGGTAGACCGTTTCAGCAAAATGGCACATTTCATTCCATTAACCAGGCTTCCTACAGCTCGAGATCTGGCCATTCTCTTCATACAACATGTTTTCCGGCCCCATGGACTTCCTTCCGATATTGTTTCTGATCGTGGTTCACAATTCATAGCACAATTCTGGAAATCCTTCTGCACCCTTCTCGGAATCCGGATCAGTCTGTCATCCGCATACCACCCTCAGTCTAACGGGCAAACTGAAAGGGTTAACCAAGCACTTGAACAGTTCCTCTGATGTTATTCCTCAGAATTCCATGACAACTGGTCCTCTTTGCTGCCTTGGGCAGAGTTTGCCTACAATAACTCATCTCACTCATCTACTCAAACTTCCCCGTTCTACTGTAACTTCGGTTTCCATCCCAGGTCTAATTCTCTGTACTCTCTCAAATCTGCTGGTATTCCGGGGATTCATTCCACAGCTGCGGATCTGAAAGTAATTTGGGGGAAAGTTCAGTCCTCCTTGAAAAAGTCCTCATTGTCGGCCAAAAAATTTTCAGATCGCCACCGTACCACCTGCTCATTCAAAGTGGGCCAGAAAGTATGGCTATCAACTAGAAATCTTAGGCTCAGGCAGCCTTGTAAAAAACTTGGGCCTAAATTTATTGGGCCGTTCATGATTACCAAACAGATCAATCCGGTAGCTTTTAGATTGAAGATTCCTAGCTCACTAAAAATTCCGAACACATTTCATTGTTCATTGTTGAGGCCGGTATTGTATCCTAGCCAATCCTCAACTGTGCCTGGGGGAAGTTCGAGTGAGCCACTAAGATATGTGGTTCAAAGGATTTTAGATTCCAAAAAAGTGCAAGGACAGGTGTACTTCTTGGTGCAGTGGAAGAACCGCGGGTTAGAAGAGCGATCTTGGGTTCCGCGGAGACTACTCCATGCCCCTAAACAATTGAAGGATTTCTTCAGGAGGTTCCCAAGAAAACCTGGATGTCGGGGTCCCTCGACCCCTCCTCAAGGGGGGGTACTGTTACGAGCCGCAGCGGTGCCCAGCCGCCGCGACTCACTCACCAGCGTCCCGGCCGTCGCTTTGGCGACCGGGACGTCACTTCCGGCCCTGACCCGGCCATTGCCGGGGCAACGAGAAGATGCTTCAGCGCTGCGTCCCGGCAATGAGAGGAAGCCGGGCGCAGCGCTCACCATATTCTCTAGCCTGTGGGCTAATTAATGCAACTTATTAATTATGCTGGGGGCTGTGTCTAATTCAGAGCTAGGCTCTGATTGGTGGCCACTGGTATTTAGGGCAATGAGGTCTGCTGCCTCATTGCCGGTTATAGCTTCTGTGCTCCAGTCTGCTGACCTGCTTGTTCCAGTTCCTGTTTCCTATATCTACGTTTGACTTCCCGTGTATGACCCTTGGCTTCGTATTTGACTTTGCTTGTGTTTCCTGTGACCCTGATCCTTAGCTCGTTTACCCGTTCTGCTACTTTGACTGTGACCTCTGACCTCAGCTTGTTCGTTGTTACTGTTACCTGCTGCCGGCCTTTGACCTCTGCGTGGACCTGACTCTTCTTGCCTGGGTTCTCCCCAGCCGGTACACACTTCACGACCCTCTGTCAGTCTGCAGCCCAGTCTGTCCCCACCATCAGGGGCTCCAGTGAACACCTGACTGGCAGAGTAGACTCCGGGTTGTGTTGTGCTGGCTGGAGGGGTTCCTAACAGCTAATGGCCAAGATAATAGGGTGACTTGGTAAAATATATCTAATGGGACATATGGAGTTCTCAGGGCTTAAAAAATTAATTTGTGTCATCTGTATTCCATTTTTGTGTATGTACAAAACAAACCAGAGAGTCAATTATTTTTGGAACATCATAGTAGAGTCTTGTGAGAGTTGTCAGTAAGTTATTTTCTTTCTACTTCTGAGTTAGATAGTGCTTCATTCTTCTTGTGTTAGGTTGCTATAACATTTTAATGATCTCACTGTAGTCTGCAAGGCCAAGTAATTTGTGAATAGATAGTGGCATATTCTTATTGAAGCACCAGTATTGAGAGGACTCATTTTGTTTTTTGTTTCATTATTCATTTTAGCTTAAGGTAGAATAAATTTAGGTTAATCTTTCAGAGTCCTATTAAATAAAAACAAATTGGTCCTCTTGTAGAGTTGGTCCAAAGCATACATGTAAAACGTGTGCTGAAAAAATGGTGCATTTGCATGTTTATTTTGAGTTGCCCAGATCATAACATAGATACACCACAGCGTTAAATGCATCTGCCTCTAAGATACTTTTAAAGCACATCAAGATAAACTTTAAGCATATTTTGCTGCAGCTGCATTCTAGAGTTGTAACAATTAGGTTCAATAGTATGAGAAAAGTTCTCTGATTGGTTAGTTGTAGCTTGAACCCATGTGGGCTCTCAAGGATGATCATTCATACATTTGATAATTTATGGTTAGTTGCAGGCAGGTCTCCCGGCCTGTCTTTTGTATTGCACCCGTATGGTGGATTTTCCTGCTTTAGTGTGACCAGCCCAGCCTTTCATAGCCTGGTGCTGTTTACAGCTTTAGTAGGGAGTCATCATCATCACCATTTATTTATATAGCGCCATTGATTCTGCAGTGCTGTACAGAGAACTCATTCACATCAGTCCCTGCCCCATTGGGGCTTACAGTCTAAATTCCCTAACATACACAAAGACAGAGAGAGAGAGAATAGAGTCAATTTTTGATAGCAGCCAAATAACCTACTAGTATGTTTTTGGAGTGTGGGAGGAAACCGGAGCACCCGGAGGAAACCCACGCAAACACAAGGAGAACATACAAACTCCACACAGATAAGGCCATGGTCAGGAATTGAACTCATGACCCCAGCGCTGTGAGGCAGAAGTGCTAACCACTTAGCCACCATGCTGCCGATTCCCTAAGTTTATTGGTCCCCCACATTTGTGGCAACCATCCTAGACTATGAACGCTGTTGCTTAGATCACTTTTGTGGGGGTACACTTTTTAAAACATTTTTATTCAAATTTTTTTACATTGCAAACGTCTGTGCTAATGATCATCATAAGCAACACATCTTTGCACCAGGAGACGAACACCCACAAGTGATTTGCCTGCTAACAAGTTCATCTGTGGATATCTCCACCACTGATTTAGTCTCATTTATGGGAACACGCCCTTACTGTACTTGGGCTACATACAGCCATGTATGTACCCATCTTTTTGATTCATGCTTTGTGCCAAAAGAGAGAGATAAGGAGGGGGGCACAGAGAGAGATATGGAGGGTGGGCATAGTGTGACAAATGAGGGCACTGTGATTTTGGAGGGGCAAAAGTGTGAATTAACTTGTAAAAGGGAATAATAGGAGGAGGGATAGATAGGATGAAGTAGTAAGGGAGGAGCAAGATAAGCAGAATTGGAGGTACAGGGGAGAGCATTTAGGGAGGGAGAGAGGGAGATACCTGAAAGAAGAGTAACAGAGAAATGAAGCAAATAAGGAAAAGATAAAAGATAACATGGAAGATATAAGGAAGATATTTTGGAAAGTTTTACTATAGTATTATGGAGATATGAGGGAAAATGTAAGCACACAAAGGAGACAGGAAGGAGAGGTGAAGGGACACAGAGCAAAGATAAATGGACACAGGAGAAGAGGGGGGACACAGGGTGTAGAGTCTTACATCATTTAATAGGTTTTATATTATACTATATAGTGTTAAAATGCATATAAAATTAGTTTCACTCTATCAAAATCGGTCCCCGGCCGTTCATTTCAACATAAAAAGAGGAGAGCTCCATTTCTCCATTGCTAATTGTCATTGCTGAAATACAAACAATAGGTCTGGCAGGCTTGGTCTTCTAAATCTGCAATCACATTGTACTGTGTTATATAGGTAACATAAAAAGAGGAGAGCTCCATTGCTCCATTACTAATTGACATTGCTGAAATAGAAATAGGTTTTGCAGGCTTGCTCTTCTAAATCTGCAGTCACATTGTACTGTGTTATATAGGTAAAACACAAAGAGAAGAGCTCCATTGCTCCATTGCTAATTGTCATTGCTGAAATAGAAATAGGGCTGGCAGTCTTGGTCTAAATCTGCAATTACATTTTACTGTACCATAGCTCACTCAGAAATAGGAGAGGTGGCAGGGTTCAGTGCTGAAACAGACATTGTAGAAATAGGGCTGTCAGTATTCTTAAAAGTCTCCAGTGACATTCTACTGTGTCATAGCTCATATAAAAACAGGAGGGGTGGCATTGTTCTTGTCACTCTCCAGTCTCAGTCATGATGATACCAATCCCTTTACCACATGTGCTAAATATGTTCAAGTACGTAGTGGTTTTAAGTCAGTGAAACATAATGTAAATAAAAACCTTGTAAATAAAACACCTCTCTAATAAAGGTGAAATTCTATTGTAGAAAAACAAAAAATTGCCTACATACCTGTTACAGTCCAGAGACAGGATAGGAGCCCAGTCGCAGGGAGGAAGGCTGGCTAACAGGAGGTGAGATGGTAAGAAAGGTCAAACAAACCAAGTTCAGTACACAGAGAGGCGAAGTGGAGGGCAAGCTGAGATCACTACACGAGTATTAGATGCTGGTAATCAGGAACAGCAGCAGGAGCAGGCACTAGATCACAGGCACAGAGCACAATAATCAAGCACTGGTGACAGGAAGTGGCCAGGCTTTTATAGGAAGTCAAGGGGTGGAGCTAAGGCATGCTGGATCATCTGGAGATCACAGGAACTGATCAAGAACACAGAATAATGGCAAAGAACTGTCCAGCAGCCAGAATAGCTCAGTCAGTAGAGCAGCAGTCCACAGAGACAGAAGCACTGGGTTCAAATCCTGACAATGCCATTCTACCCAAAATATTACCAAGCATACCAGCATCAGTTAGCTCCCTTCTCTCAGCTAGATCTCAGCACCTGCAATCTACACTTTCATCATATTCACCCTCATCAGTGTGTACATCATCCTCAAACAATACTAATTCATCCCTGCTGAAATCCACCATCACAGAAGTCTGTGTACTTTGATATAATTGCTGGAAATGGCCTTCCTCATGGAATTTGTGGATAATTTTATGGAAGAGCTGTCACGATTTTTAGGCAATTCTTTTAGACCAGACCAAATGTCAAAATGTTGTGCTGACTCATCTGCATCACCACTGGGTGTCTTGGGAAACTAAGTTTTTTCCTAGCAGCAATTTCCAGAGAAACTGAAGGAGGAGACTTCATTGAGTTATGTTCCACTTGAGCTGTCAGCTTGCTGACCAGGAGCTCATTGCATCTCTTGAGATCTGGGTCAGTTGAAAAGAAAGAAAATACATAGCTTTTTAACCTAGGATCAAGCCTAGTTGTCAAAATGTAATGATCTGATTTCAAGATGTTGATAACTCTTGGATTATGGCAAAGCTAATAAAGTATTTAATCTACAAGTCCAACATAATTAGTGGAATTGCTTTGTTTCATTTCCTCCTTCAATTTCTCTTGCTGCTTTTAAAAATGTCTAATTAGGGGAATCAATTCACTCAAGCTAACAGTGTCTGCACTCTATTCACAGGTGACTACATTCGAGTGGTTTCAGCACCTTGCACAACACGGAAAGTATTCTCCACTGCGCTGGACTAAAGTACATTCCCCCTAAATTCCTTTTGCAGCTGCTGCATTCTCCTACATGCTGTTGCAGAATCCCAAAAATCATCCTAAATATTTTGGGACACAAACAGCATCTCCTGCATGTCATTGTCATTTTTAAAAAGTTCTGTACCACCAAGTTGATTGTTTGAACAAAACAGGGAATGTGATGAAATTCCCCCACTTCAATGCTCTAACAATATAGGTGACATTATCAGAAACCACATATCCTCAGGAGAGTCCAAGCAGGATAAGCCATGTTGCAATGACATCCCTTAGTTTTTCAAACAGGTTATCAGCGGTATTACTTCTGACCTGTGCCTTGTCTGATCTCTGATAACCTCTCTCACTCCAACCTTCAAGACTTCTCCCGTGCTGCTCTCCACTTATGGAATTCCCTACCACGATCAATCAGATTTTCCCAAAGCCTTCAAATCTTTAGATGCTCTTTGAAAACCATCACTTTTTAAAGGTGAACTTATCCTCGATAGCACTATTCACCCTCAAAGCTATCCCAATATCCACTCTGAGCCACACTCTCTGCTCTTGTTTCAGCTGTACCATCTTCCCTAATGAGCAGGGTCCTCCATTCCCTTTGTTTACATGTCTCCATTCATTTTGTCTTCCTTCTTTTTTCTTGTTTTAAGTATGTCTTGTTTTATGTATGTCCTTGTCTTCCCTACTGTACGGCGCTATGGAGCACTGTGGTGCCTAACAAATTTATGATACTAATAATAATATTAATAATAATAATAATAATAATAATAATAATAATAGTAATAATAATATGCCTCTTAGTAAAGCAAATGATACACAGAGTAGCCTGCCTCTGAAAAATGTGACATTCTTGGGTACATGCTGCTGCTGTCCCTGCTGGTGAAGGCGAATCACCAACCCAGTGGGCTGTCATAATCATATAATCTTTAGTTTGCCCAATTCCGCTTGTCCACATATCTTTGGTTAAGTGTAAAGTGGGTAGAATGGCTTTTTTTAGAGCAATAATTACATTTTTACGAACCTTCTGAAAGAGGTGAGGAATAGCTTTTCTAGTAAAATGGTGTTGTGATGGAATTTGTTAACGGGGACAGAAGACCCTCAAGTAACTGTCTTAAACCAGTTGCATTAATAGCAGATATGGGACGCAGATCTAATACTAGCATAGTCAACATGGCATCTGTGATCCGCTTTGAAACTGGGTGACAGCTTTGATTCTTGCTTCCTCTTGCAAAGGATTTTTTAACAGTCAATTGTTGTAAAAAACTAGTAGTCTTCTTCTTGGTCTGCTTCTGGGTTGAAGATCCACTCCCAGCAGCAGCAGCAGCAGCAGTGGGCTTAACGCTCAAGGATTCTTCTGAGGAGTCGTGGATAGGGGAGGAGTCATCTCACTTGGATGCAGGACTAACGCAGATCACTTGTGAGGATATTTCTCGCCGCTCCTCCTCTGCCTCCCCTCTCTGCCTTGCCTTACACTGGCTCCCTGTCCCCTACAGAATCCTTTTCAAACTCCTGACCATCACTTACAAGGTGCTTTCCCAGTCTACTGCCCCCTATATCTCTAACCTCCTCTCAATTCACACTCCTGCCCGCTCCCTGCGCTCGGCCAATGACCATCGCCTCTCCTCCACTCTGATCACCTCTTTCCACTCCAGATTTCAAGACTTCTCGTGCAGCCCTCCCTTAACTGGAACGACCTCCCTCGCTCCATCTGTCTCTCTCCTAATCTGTGCTCCTTCAAACAGGCACTTAAAATTCACATGTTCCTCAAAGCCTACCAACCTTGCACCTAACCCCCTCATCGTCTCCGCTCGTTCTCCCCTCTCTCCATCCGGCCCCCTGTTCTCTTCCTTTTCTCTTTCTACATACTTCAACTGGCTCCCTTTGTGCCTCAGTTTTTTTTACCCTCCTTTAGGATGCAAGCTCGTTTGAGCAGGGCCCTCTTCCATCCTGTCTCCATACCTGCTCTTCTGCTCCATCTTTATTGCATTAGCCTGCCTGGAGTTTCTGAAGTTTTGGTATTTGTTGATTATTGTTCAGTTATGTTTCACCCTGTATAGTCTACTGTTTGTGCTGTGTACGGTGCTGCGGAACTCTTGTGGCACCCAACAAATAAAGGATAATAATAATAATAATAATATTGATGATGAAGGTGTTGGGGGTGTAGATTTCAGATGCTGGGATCTAGCTGAGAGAAGGAGAGTAGCTGATGCTGAACTGCTTGTTGTTATTTTTTAGCATAAGTTTCTAATGTTCAGAAAAGCTTTCCGTGAACTCAGTGTAAAAATACCAGGTAAGCCCTTGAATAGTCTCATCCAGTGAGAGTAAAAATTGTAGATCAACATAAAAAATCCCCCCAAAAAAAAAGTATCATAAGATAGCACTCATAAGTAGTCATTTGGTAATGTAGCCGGAGAAATGGGTTCTTGGCAGCTGGGAATTTGGCTTTAAATGGAGGTCTCTTTGGCAGGTGGTATCATGAGTGAATCTTGCGCAGTCAGCAATATCTAATGAGCACAGATAAACTTCCGCTTAAAGGTTGAAATTATTGCACTTTCTGATTTTGAAAGTTTACTGAAGCATGCAGGCATTAAGCAGCAGGTTAATAGAAACAAGCATGATATTGCTTTGTGAGGAGTCAGTTGCAGAGTTAATTGTTCTGAATGTACTGACTGGTTTATTGATAAATGTAACTACATTGAAAAACAGACCATTGGTAAAGATTCTGCTAAGACTGCAGTACTATGTAAACTCGTGAGTACTTTCAAATCTCTGAAAGGAGCAAAGAGCAAAATCTAGTGTTAAAGTGTAAAGTGAAAATACTAAAGACAAAAGTAAAAATTAACTAAATTCTTCACAGTGGAACTGCTTAAAGAAAAAAGTTCACTGTAAGAAGAGAAAAATAGGAACACAACTGTTCATGTTTGTGTGAGAAAGTTATTTCCTAAATTTTTGCTGAAGTTATTCTTTTGAATATTGTGTAGTTAAATAGACTGAGACATTTAAGCGGAAGCTTTCTAATCAAAAGTGAAAACATTTAAGTTACTTAGTGTTAGAAATATATTGGTAATGTAGACTATATGTTGATTAATTCTGTAAAAAGTGAAGAGTTTATGTTTTTTGGTTTTGTTTTAGCTAGGACTCTCAACCACCTAGATGAGCTTTTAGAAAGGATAGCAACAAGGTCTTCACCTTTAGCGACCGCCATTCCTGTACAGCTTAATGTGCTCACAGGTAATTGGATGCCCCCAGGTCTTAAGCTCGGTGTAGTAAAAGCTTATCTATTGCGGCCATAGCACAGGTGGTAGCCTAGAACTGGAGCAGGTGGTCAGTGGCAGACCAGGGTCAGGAGTCAGTAGAAGGCAGAGTAGACAGGGTGAAGCCAAGGGGTTAGGACCGACAGCAAGCGAGCAAGGGTGGTATTAAGGCAGAGGTCAGGACAACAGACAATCAGGCATGGTCCAATGTACAGGCAAGGGCCACAACTGGAGATCAATCAAAGTCTGGAAACAAAACAGCAGGTCAGCAAAACCACACAGACTGTGAATTCTATAACCGGCAGGGAGGCTAAGCCCTTAAATACTAACTGCAACTTATCAGGAACCAAGATTGGACATCACATGATTAGCCCCAGGGGCTGCTTAATAAATACCTTAGTGCTCATTACCCCGCAAGCTTAACTAATGCGCACACGACCGGCTGCCTCGTGTTGCCGGGACGCGGCGCTGATTAGAAGGCATCCCGGTCATTGTCACGGAGACGGCCAGGATTGCAGAGAAGGGAAGGGAGCTGTCATAGCAACAAACGGGACGCAGCCATAGGAAGCCACAGATAGCTGCGGCTCGTTACAGTTTTAAAAGATTGTAGAGAATTATTTATAAGGTTTCATTTTTAGAGCCATCACTGTTTTTGAAAACACAAACAAGTTCACAATACAGTTAGTTTCAGAAAGATAGGGGCTGTTTTAGGTGTGTCTGTGATTGTAAGGAATAGAGGAAACTCAGAAAAGAGAGCCCAACTTTTGAATTGAATATGCTATACTTTTGAATTGAATTTTTCTGAATAGAAAAAGAGATAAAGAGAAAACATTTGTTTATAGTTGAGTTAAGTTGATTGCTAGAAGTAGATAAATTTAAGAGAGCATTGTGGTAAAAATTTTGAAAATAATTAAAGCATAATTTAAGGTAGATAGATTCAATTAGAGAAAATTAAGATTATGTAAATGAAACCGTACCATTAATACTTGGCTGACAAAGGAAGAAGTCCAAAGGTGACTGAAGAATATTAAGATAAATAAAGCTTCAGGTCCAGATGGCATACACCCAAGGGTTCTTTTGAAGCTAAACTCAGAAATAGCTAGACCATTATTCTTAATTTTCATAGATTCAATCTCATCAGGCTCAGTACCCAGGGATAGGCGAATAACAGATGTGGTGCCATTGTTTAAAAAGGGGAAGAGATCACAACCAGGGAATTATAGACCTATAGGCCTGACATCAATAGTGGGGAACTACTGATAGGTATAGTAAGGGATAGGATTCAGGATTACTTGGTGCACAATAACATTATTAGTGGGAATCAGCGTGGATTTGTGAAGGATAGGTCATGTCAAACTAATCTTATTAGTTTCTATGAGGAAGTTAGTGGGAACTTAGACCAGGACAACACAGAAGAATAGTAATGGTTTACTTAGATTTTGCACAATGCCAGACAAGAGGTTGGTCTACAAAATAAGGGAACTAAGTCTAGGAAACAACATTTGTACTTGGATCAAAAACTGGTTAGAAAATAGGGAACAGAGAGTTGTGATATATGGAACATATTCTAATTGGTCAAAAGTTTTAAGTGGAGTACCACAAGGTTCTGTGCTGGGCCACTCCTTTATAATATATTTATTAATGACCTTGGTGATGATGGTTTAGCAAGTAAAGTTTCCATTTTTGCAGATGACACTAAACTCTGTAAGGTAATAAAATCAGAGCAAAATGTAGTTTCCTTACAGAGGGACTTAAATAAACTGGAGGATTGGGCAGCCAAATGAAATATGAAGTTTAACATATATAAATGTAAGTTTATGCATTTAGTGATCAAAAACAAGCAGGTAATCTATAAATTAAATAGGAGTAATTTAGGGTAATATATAATGGGAAAGGATTTGGGAGTGCTCGTAAACAGTAGACTTACAAATAGTGCTCAATATCAAGCAGTAGCTGCAAGGGCAAGTAAAGTATTGGCATGCATGAAAAGGGGCATATATGCAAGGGAAGACAGTGTAATTTTGCCACTGTATAAATTGTTGATAAGACCTCATCTTGAATATGCAGTACAGTTCTGGGCACAAATCTATAAAAAGATATTTTGGAACTAGAAAGGGTCCAGAGAAGGGTGTCAAAATTGATAAAGGGTGTGGAGTCATTAAGGTAAAGGAAAGGTTAGCCAGTTTAGGCATGTTTACTTTAGAAAAGAGGCGTCTAAGAGGAGATATGATTACTAAGTACAAATACATTAAGGATTAATACAGAGAACTTTCTTGGGAATTTTTAGCCCCAAGAAATATACACAGTACACGCGGTCACCCCCTAAGGTGAGAAAAAAGAAGGTTTCACAACCAGCAAAGGAAGGGGTTCATTACAGTAAGGGCAGTCAAGATATGTAATTCACTGCCAGGGTGTCACGACCTACATCCTGCAGTTCTGTCTGCAGGTACTTTTTGGACCTTTTTATATAATTGTATCCTGCCTGTAGTACCACTGTCCACCAAAGGGGCCACTGTGGTACTTAGACTGCTCTTACCTACCTTGTTTGATGGAAGCTTAAACACCTGTTTCTGGCCTATATAAGCCTGCCTGTCCCAAGCAACCTTTGCCAGATCATCTGTTGCAATTACCTGTGTTGCTGTTCCTGTTCCCTGGCTCCTGTTCTCTGAGTTCCCAGCACATCTATCCGCAGATCATCTCAGCCACTGTGTCTACTCCAGTATCCTGTGGTGTTGTCTGAAGTTCCCAGCGCATCTACCCGCAGATCACCTCAGCCACATATTATTGCTACCTGTTCTACTCATCGCACCTCCTTTCCAGAGGTAGCCAACCCTGCAACCAGCAGGCTACTTGTCTCATGACCTTTCCAGAGGTATCCAACCCTGCAACCCGCAGGCTACTCGTCTCACCACCTTCCCAGATGTATCTAACTCTGCAATCCACAGGCTGCTCATCTCTCCACCTCCTCCAGAGGTATCCACCCTGCAACCCGCTGACTACTGCATCTCTCCATCGCTTTACAGCATTGCCTATTCCACTCTTAAGAACTGTGGTTATATTACTGCCTACACAAGGAGGGAAAGGAAGAATATGTGTACCAGGGCACTCAGAGGGCAAAGAACATAAAATATTTATACTTCAAATCTTTATTAGGTATCAAGTTAATTAGCGAAATATTAAAACAAAGACACAAAGTGGAGTAATAAGTGAACCAAAAAATTCATACACTGTTAAAACTAGCAACTGAATCTAGACTGTGCCGTTCTTTGGTTTTGTTAAAATTAATGAATATAGTGTTGGTTGTTCTTTAGTTTATCCCGTATTTAAATATTGAATCTCCTTACCGCCAATCACTTATATTTGTAACAAAAGTTAATGCCTTTATTCAGATATAGATCTTCTAGTTTGCCGAGTGATTCAGTCCAGCTAAATTATGAGCAGTTATATATAGAATCTGCAGATAGCATCACTTTATATATAGAAATTATTACCATAACTCAGTGGCAACAATTAGTATGATTCAATTTCAATATGATTTTTATCACTACCTAAAAGCCCCTGTTTGAATAATGTTATCACACTAGTTAGCTCTGAAGAAAGGGACCTGACAAAACCGCCGAGGCATCTGGAGCCTAAAGCGCGCAGTCACAGCTGATAGTAACTATAACACGAGGCTAATATCACACACACTGGCTTAATCTGCATAAATGAGCTAACGAAGAGTCTAGGTATCCATATATCTAGCACACATCAGAGGGTACCTGTTCTTCAATGGGTAAAGTAGCTTAAAAAGAGGATTTGAGAAGCACCTTAAAGACAGATTTGATATATTTGAATAGTTGTCCGCCAACTCTTTAAAGATTTAAATAGTTCAATTCCAGATGATTTGTGGTGGTCCTACAAATAACAAAGAGAGGATATGGGTTGCATTCACAATCTAAACTAATGGTGCCTGGGTGCTGTTCCACAGAAACAAATTATAAGAAAATAATTGGAAACCATTCAAGTTTTGGTCCTCAAAAATCCCTTAAAAATTGCTTTATTTAAGGAACAAGTCTAGCCACTGAAAAAAAAATATTATCTGGATATGTTAATGGGGTTATTTTATATTGGAATTTGTGACTGAAATGAATTTGTAGATATCTATCTACGTAATCTAATTTTCACGCGTTATAGGTTGTCATTGTGAACTTAAGTGGCTTGGTAGGGGCATACCTTTTTGTCCTTGTTAAACTCACATGTAAGATGATTATTCATGTGCTACATTTGCTGAGTATGCTATATTTAACTTGAATAGCTACTACAGGTAACTCAACTTCCCACTACAAAGTTAAATAATATAGAAATATATATAGCAGCGTCCAATGGTAAACAAAATATAGCATTAAATGAGGAGCATAGATAAAATCCACTAATCGTTGCTGTAAACCAGCTTATCATGACGGAATGAATAATAAAATGGATCACTTGCAAACTGCTATCCAACTTGTTACTGGAAAGAAAGCATTAGTGTGCTAATCAATTAGAGTGTAAATCAATTGGATTGAGAGATTACATTGTCCCACATAACATCATAGCCTGAAGTTTAAGGAAAAGGGAACTCTATAAGCAAATACACAGTTCCATTTTGTTTCTTATATAGAGAGGTCTGGCATCTGAAATGGGTTCAATGTTGTTTATCCATTACAGTATGTAGCACATCAAAGAATCCCCATAGATAAACTCCACCACTAAATCAATTCCTTTTAGGCATACTGTCAAACTCTGCAGCAATTGTAGCAATATGATATACCCTATAATCTCTTCCTAATGCATTTCTTCCGAGGAATATGCAATAAGATTTCCACTAAAAATACGGGTCTATATAGTAGTAGCTAATAAAAAATTAATAGGATGTGTAATGCTGTTAATTAGGTGCATCCTCAGAAAACAATAATTAACTCTATAACTGTTAAGGACACGTAGGACTCAAAACCCTCAGTTTTAAAGATGATACTTAATAATTACAAGACTGAAACAATACTCTTGATAGGAAATATTTATCAATAATTTTGTTACTCAAAAGATATGGTAACAGAAAGATGAAGTTGCTTTTTTAGAAAGAACTGAGAATAGAAATAGATTTGATGCAAATAGAGATATTTTTTTGGACCAAATCACCATCAGAAAGAAAAGGATTGTTTTCATCTTAGTCCTTTCCAGCCATTGTCTCCATGTTTCCCAAAAAGACAGAGATATATTCTAAAGGCAGTCGAGAAGGAAAGAGAGCACATAAGAATGACATTAATTTTTAGATACAGTATTTGTCCAGTAAATCTCTGACAGAGGCTTAACGGGTTAGGTACGGAATAATCGTGTTGATTGCACGACAAGACTTACCACGACATCTTGAGTCCGGACGGCTGGTTCCTGATGATCCATCACGACTCTTCTGTGAAGCGATTTGAAGCTGCTTCCTGACGAGGATCCATCACGACTCTTCTGTGAAGCGACTTGAAGCAATCCTGAAGAAAGAAGACACCGGCGGGACTTGATGACATCACTGACATAGACGATGCTATAAATGCTGCTGTTAAGGGAATAATGTGACTATGCGGCCATGTACAATATACAACCCTTTGTAAAGTACATTGTCCGCATAATTACCTTACCCCCTTAAGAGCAGCGTTAACAGTGTCGCCTATATGGTACCTCACTTCCATTTTATGTTCCTATAGTAATTTTTATAGTCAATGGTCACCTGTCTGAGATCTTACATCATGAATTTGATGCATTTATTTAATCTCCTTAAGACAGTTAAATGGAAAGATAATATGGGCTCCTGAGACTTGATATGGAATCACTCTGACCAATGTCCTACACCAGCGGTTCCCAAACTGTGCGCCGCGGCTCCCAGGGGTGCCGCAGCGCTGTCTCAGGGGTGCCGTGGACCAGCCATAAAAAAACAAACAGAAACACTTACCAATCCGCGCAGCGCCGGGACCCAGCAACCTCCTCTCTCACGCAGCATGCTGCTACGTGAGAGAGGAGGATGCTGGGTCCCGGCGCCGCGCACATTGGTAAGTGTTTCTGTTTGGTTTTTTTTATGGCTGGCGCGCGGCAGAGGGGGCAAAGTGAGAGAGTGACAGCGGGCACAGCAGGGGGACAGAGGAGAGTGACAGTGGGCACAGGAGGGGGACAGAGGAGAGTGACAGCGGGCACAGGAGGGGGACAGAGGAGAGTGACAGCGGGCACAGGAAGGGGACAGAGGAGAGTGACAGCGAGCACAGGAGGGGGACAGAGGAGAGTGACAGCGGGCACAGGAGGGGGACAGAGGAGAGTGACAGTGGGCACAGGAGGGGGACAGTGGAGAGTGATAGCGGACAGAGGAGAGTGACAGCGGGCACAGGAGAGGGACAGAGGAGAGTGACAGCAAAGGAGAGTGACAGCGGGCACAGGAGAGGGACAAAGGAGAGTGACAGCGGACAGAGGAGAGTGACAGCGGGCACAGGAGAGGGACAGAGGAGAGTGACAGCGGACAGAGGAGAGTGACAGCAGGCACTGGAGAGGGACAGAGGAGAGTGACAGCGGACAGAGGAATGTGACAGCGGGCACAGGAGAGGGAAAGAGGAGAGTGACAGCGGGCACAGGAGAGGGACAGAGGAGAGTGACAGCGGGCACAGGAGAGGGACAGAGGAGAGTGACAGCGGGTACAGGAGAGGGACAGAGGAGAGTGACAGGAGAGGGACAGAGGAGAGTGACAGCATGACAGGAGAGGGACAGAGGAGAGTGACAGCGTGACAGGAGGGGGACAGAGGAGAGTGACGGCGTGACAGGAGGGGGACAGAGGAGGGGGACAGCGTGGCAGATGAGCTGGGACAGTGACAGAGGGCAGAGGACGGGGACAGTGGGCAGAGGAGGAGGACAGCATGAGAGGGGCAGTGGAGGGGGACAGCTGACAGGAGGGAGACAGTGTGACAGAGGGCAGAGGAGGGGGACAGCCTGATAGAGGGCAGAGGGGGCAGCGTGAGAGAGAGCAGAGTGTCTGGATGCAGTGGGGCAGAGTGTCTGGATGCAGAGGGGGCATTTTTGCATAGAACTAAATAAGCATTTCTGTCCTGACCTAAATACTTATTACAATTTTTTGACCCAACTACTTCTAAAACAGGACTGCTCAGTAATTATTTTGGAGGGGTGCCTTAAAAAAATTATGGAGACTCTAAGGGTGCCGCGAACTGCAAAAGTTTGGGAACCACTGTCCTACACAATAAAGGGATTAAAGCCATTAATGATGTTTTATGTTTTGACACTGAGATCTTAGAGAGGCACAGAACTTTTATTTTGGACTCAGTTAGTTTAATCTTATCTCACAATTATTTTATGCTTGTAGACACTTTTTATTTATAGGTAATGGGAATAGCTATGGGAACTAGTCCTCTATGGCTGTTATATTAACAATCTATTTCATATTTGGGGTGGTGGTGAACATTGAGAACAGGAATTTGTTTATTTTCTTAAGAATAATGACTAAAATATAAAGTTTATGTACAATACTCCATTAACTTCCTGTACTTTTCACTATTGGCTAGTGACTCCATCATTAATTTGTCTACCTATAGAAAAAACATTTGCGCAATTACAGAAATATGTAACTATAAGGGCTTGAGTCATTAAGCCATTGATTTTTTCAATAAGGCACGTATCTGCAGATTTTGAGTTTATTGTACTCAACATCGCTCTGCGCACTCTGCATCATCTAATAGAATTGTGAACTTTATTCCTTACACCTTCATATACTGCTATCATTCAACACCACTATATTAAGACCCATTGGAGTATGTACATTATGGTGCCATTTTGCTTAGCTTGAATTTGAATTTTTGAATTTTAACATATTAAGGGAGCCAGCTTGAATTAACTAGGCATTTATTTTCTTCCAGCACTACATTGGAATGTTTTTTTTTTCAATTTTTGGGTTAATGTTTGCTCATACATTTATACCATAGTAATGTGCCGGGTGGGGTAGCAATGTTCGATGAGGAGAATTCAAACAAGTGGGAGCTAGACAGTAAAATTACGATGCTTATTACAGCGAATGTACTAAATAAACATTTATAGGAAAAGTGACAGGAAATATTTGCAAAACGAGATAATGCCGGCATTGTCATTCTACACACAGCTACGTTTCCGACATTTAGTTTGCTGCTCTTAAGGGGGCAATGCGAAGACCTGGTGCCAGGATAAAGTAGAACTGTTACTCCAAAAGATAAAATAAAAAGTGTAGGGTTCTGTTTTATAAACAGTGTTAAGTTTAGCACTGCCAAACTTAATACTGTTTATAAAAACCATGTATCATCAAATTGTTTTTTATTTACAATGTTTTACAAAAATCCCCAAAAAAACATAATGGCCATGTGCCCTAATATGGGTGAAAAATTAAAACATTTTAAATTTCTGTGGCCTCTTCGCTCTTGTTGCCAAATATTGGGGTTGTTTGGGATGCATTTAGTTTGTGGTTATCTGATATGTTGAGGGCAACAGTGTGGAAAAGGCAATGGCCAGTGGACCAACAGAGAGTGGGGGTGCAGCAAAGAGTTGAGGTGTAGCAGATGTTAATTGAGTGCCAGGGCTGTCTGAAGGGACAGGGGGCAGAGATGGCAGAGGGGGCAGGGTTAGATTGTTTATTAGTATTGTATTGGCAATATATGGCCTGATTTTCAAAACATTTGTGATAGATGTTGTTTGTATTAAAATTGATTCCTGGTAAACCAATCAATTTGCCCTGGAGAGTGGAGAGGTGCTGGATTTTAAAACTAGCGAGGGTAAGGATGTTGCACTTGGATAGGAATTTGTTTTCAGAGACTCTGGTGTGGTTAAGTGGGGATGATGGATTGGACTGAAAGTTTAGAAAGGAGAAGGATGGGATACATGGCAAATTGGTGCTGGGGGGTTAGTAGTGATATATTGGGTAATAAGGTCAGCTAGACGGGTGAGGGTAGTATTTATTTTTGTAAATTACTCTGTAATTTGTGCCCCATATGGGTGAGAGTAGTGCTTATTTCCTTGGTGTTTTACTGAATTGTGATGTTGAATTCCATAAGATTTTGATAGCATGCGCGCAGTGACCACTGACTTCTACCTCCCCTTCCATCTGCAACATCACGTCTCCTCCAATTGTTCATCCTCTAAAGCATCTGATCACCTAGAAAAAAAAATTAGTCACAAACTGAAAACTATTTGCATCACCTTAAAAAACTGTGTGATAATAAATTACTGTATCCACCAGCATATATATGAATATGTCTTTTTGTTTGTTTGGCCAAATTTTTTTAGTTTACTTACAGCTATAGTTCCTTCAAATGTACCTGGTGGTTTTAAAGTGATTTTCTTCCAAATACTATATGTAAATGGTGCAGATAGCTGATGACTCGTGCAGTGGAGTTTCTCCAGTTGAACCAGTATTTCTACCTCTTGCTGTGTAAAATTGGGCTGCCTCCACTTAGTTTCTGCAGTGAAGGAGCCAGAGGCCTGACTAGGTCCTGCCTGTTTGAGCTTAGACATTACCTATAAATATAAACCTTAAAGCATTCATTAGTCACTCACCTTACATCCCATGTAACAAGTCAAACATAGGGCCTGGTACTTACCTCAATTCCAATATTATTATTGCACAGCTTTTGTAGGGCTTTGTACATTTTGTGTTAAATCTAAAATACACAAAGTATTAGTAACCCTTAAAGCATTCATTAGTCACTCTCCTTACATCCCATGTTAAGTATTAACCATATGGTCTGGTATTTACCAATATTTATATAGTTCTACTTCACAGCATCTACAACTATATTTGAATTCACAAAATAATCAGGACTGAATGATTGACTCTCCAGCTATTTCATAGTGGATGCAGGTGAGTCTTTTGTGTAAGCCAAGGTAGAACTGATTATTCTTTGTCATATTCCTTAATTGACTGGATATGGCAGAGTAGCTGATTCAATTAACAGATGAGTCAGCCATCTTACAAATGGTAATAAAGTCTGCGAGCTATATGCAGATGCATCAACATGCAGTAAGAATCAATAGATGTGTAATATTCTGAAAAGTTTCATTCACTTGCAAACATGCACACTGCCACATTCACTAGCGCCGAGCTACGGGTCCTGACAGCACCATTTGATCATTGCTTTCAGCCCACAGCTAGGTATGTAAGCAAAAACTAAATGGCATCTGCGGTTAGAAATAGGAAGCTGCAGAGGTGATGGAGCAACTTGAGGAGGAGACAGCCTGAGCTCCTTGAAGAACTGAGCACTGAGATTGCTAGGTGTAAGTTCTGTATTAATTGTACTGTGTCATATTTACAAATCATCTGACAGCCATATCTGGCCCATTAAAAAACAAGATGCATTCTAAAAAAATTCATTGGTCAAAGTAAAACACCTGCTTCTTAATAGTACTGTATGTGATTAACTATGTGATTAACCACATGATGCTTATAAACCTCACAGGTCAAGTTCATATGAAAGTGGTGTAGAGGTGTGTTTATTTAGCCAGTAATTGTCCATGTGTGGTCTAGGACATTTCACATTGTAAGATAACATGATCTGGATGCCTCTATATATGTTTGAGACAGAAATAACATTTCCAAATAAAGTACGGTCAGGGTCAAACGTTTTGAGAATGAAACAACTATTGGTTTTCACAAAGTTTGCTGCTTTAGTGTTTTTAGACCTTTTTGGCTGATGTTGCTATGGTATACTGAAGTAAAATTACAAGCATTTCATAAGTGTCAAAGACTTTTATTGACAATTACATTAGGTGTTTGCAAAGAGTCCATATTTGCAGTGTTGACCCTTTTATTTGAAGATCTCTGCAATTCTCCCTGGAATGCTGTCAATCAACTTCTGGGCCACATACTGACTGATGACCGCCCATTCTTGCCTAATCAATGCTTGGAGTTTGTCAGAATTTGTGAGGTTTTTTTTTAAACCTGCCTCTTGAGGATTCACCACAAGTTCTCAATGGGATTAAGGTCTGGGGAGTTTCCTGGCCATGGAACCAAAATGTTGATGTTTTGCTCTGCGAGCCACTTACTTATCACTTTGACCTTATGGCAAGGTGATTCATCATGATGGAAAAGGCATTGGTAGTCACCAAACTGTTCTTAGATGGTTGGGAGTAGTTGCTTTTGGAGGATGATTTGGTACCATTCTTTATTCATCTCTGTGTTCTTAGGCAAAATTATGAGTGAGCCCACTCCTTTGGCTGAGAAGCAACCCCACACATGAATGGACTCAGGATGCTTTACTGTTGGCATGACACAAATCTGATGGTAGCGCTCACCTTTCATTCTCCAGACAAGCGTTTTTCCAGATACCCCAAACAATCTGAAAGGGGATTTATTAGAGAAAATGACTTTACCCCAGTCCTCAGCAGTCCAATCCCTGTAACTTATGCAGAATATCAGTTTGTCCCTGATGTCCTTGAAGTTCTTGATGATCTGATAAATTGTTGATTTAGGTGCAATCTTACTAGCAGCAATATCCTTGCCTGTGAAGCCCTTTTTGTGCAAAGCAATGATGACTGTACGTGTTTTCTTGCAGATAACCATGGTTAATGGAGGAAGAACAATGATTTCAAGCACCACCCTCTTTTTAAAACTTCCAGTCTGTTATTCTAACTCAATCAGCATGACAGAGTGATCTCCAGCATTGTCCTCCTCAACACTCTCACCTGTGTTACAGAGAGCATCACTGACCTGATGTCAGCTGGTCCTTCACTCTCAAAACTTTTATCCATGACAGTAATAGATAATATTTATTCAAATATTACAGTGATGAATCCACCACCGCGATCACTACCATGTGGAGAGGGCCCAGAAAGAATTGGCCCAGGAGGAGAGGCAGGAGGGCACAAATTTCACAAAGTCACCAGAGTATACATATATATATATATATATATATATATATATATATATATATATATATATATATATATATATATACACACACACACACCCAAACACACACATGTGACTCACATACATAACACATTACTGTGTTTAGCACTTAAACGTTTGACCTGATTTTTACTTACCATACCTCTTGCGAACTCTACTGAGCTTGAAAATGTGTGAGCAAAGAACACCCATAGAGTTAGCATATAATCTATGTAGCAATAGTGCTTTTTCACCAGCTTTTATTTCCATTCTTCCAGCTGATGAATAACTGATGACGCCTCATCAGAGACGACCCCACAATGAAGAACGCCCCCCACACCCACCAACCAAAAAATATAAAAAAAATAGTCAAAAAAATGTCTTATTTATTAAAACTTTTACAAGGAAATTATTAAATTCCAGTTATACCATTTAAATAACACAATTTGCTGATTAGTTCTAAAAAACTTGTGTGTGTGTTTTATTATTGTTTAATCAATGTAAAAAAGTATATTAGGGTTTTTTAGTTGAAAAATTGTGTACCAACATTCACCTCCCCTCTTTTCCAGTAGTTGTACCCAGCTTTGTGCTGATAGCACTAGGACATTTCCCACACCTCTGGCCAGTGAGTGTGGGGATAATAATAATTTAATTTTATTTAGATAAAAATACATTTTGAACCGGGTGAATTAGAGAGCCAAAGATGTCCAGGGTGCCAGTAAGTGTCTGGGCATGGTGGCATTTGTAGTACAGCAAGCACCGAAATACCCATGGCTGCCATGGCATGCGGGCACTTTGGGCTTCACAAATGCCATCATGCTCTGGCACCTGGCACTTATAGGTCAACAAAGTAACATGAAAGAAATACAAAAAAAGAAAACACAAGGGTAAACAGCTTTAAATTACAAACACCATTAAACAACCCTCATTTTCAATCATTTTTTCACATCTCCATCATCAAGAGTATTTCCTACTAACATCCCTCTATTCTTTGGTAAATAATAAACAATTGTAGACAATGATAAACTAGTTCCTATTAATAACTGGCTTCCGACTCAAATGCACAGCATACTGTAACATACGTAGGGTCGTGAAGTACCCAGCTGACACATGAAGACAGGCGGAGTGGCATGATATGTCATTATGAACATTAGGTAAATGCTGTTACTACCAAAGTCATCAAGCAACATATATAATGTGCTGTGCCTTGTTGACTTTGGGAGTAAGCAGAGGCGATTTACACACATTTAACATCAAACACAGGTTGCTCTCAGTATGCGTGCCTTAATGACTACAGCCCTACAAGTTCTCACTCTAAGGTTTGGATGGACATTGTCCCAATGAAATAATTTATGTGTATAAAAACACAATTGTTCCATGTAGAACATAATTCTGAACCAAGCATCAGAGATCCACAGCATCTGGAAAAGAATGTCTTCAATGAGATCTGTAGGACTGAAACAGATTATTTACTAGTAAGGGCCCCTCTAGGTGGCAAGAAAAAGAGTAATAATATTACATTCTCAAAAGGTAGCCATAAGGGATCAGAGTCACATGACTTTGTGGATGTGGCTTTCATTTCTAATTTCAATAGCTGCAATCATGATATGAATAGTATCATAAAGAGCAACTACCCAATATTTAAACAGCATATGACATTATGATCTATTTTACCCTCAAATCTGACAGTGATTTTTGAAAGAGAGACAAATTTGAAAAAGCTACTGGTCCAGGGTTTTAAAGCCTTGTTCAGACATGAAGCAAGCTTAAGCTCTGAAGAAAGTTGTTAATTGGACTTCTGCAGAGATAACATTAAGCAATTTAAAGTACTTGTTTTTATCACTTGCAACACAAATTTTGCAGTAGAACATAGATATAATATATAGTAAATTATTGACACAAAGTGTGTCTAAACATTTTGCTTTACACCTTAAGGGGATCTGAAATGTATCAAAATCACTGAGTTAGAACATATAAAATTGAAAGAATGGGATGGGGATACATTCTCCATTTCAATTCCTTTCATGCTTAAGAATTGAATATGGCTTTAGATTTAAATTAAATGATCTTCAATTTAATATTCTCTTCGGCCATTCATTCTGGATTTTTTTTCTTTGCTCATGTGTTGGAATTTTTTCATAAGGCATCATTATGAAAAAATTATTGTCATGATCTCTTGGGACAAAATTTGGTAAGATTTACCCCTTTTGTGTTAAATAGGAGGTTTTGTTGGTATTTATGGTCCGAGTATGAAGATTTAGTTTAGAAGATTTTGAGTTTACATCACATCTATATTGGCTTTAAGTCTCTATAATTTTAATAAGTTGCCATGGAAACTTGCTTGGCTTCAATATCCTGTGACCAATGTGCTATTATTTGATCAGTGGTATTATACCTCATGCACTATTACAGAATGTGTGTTGACCATTCAACACACATTCTGCTTCCATGGGTATATTACAATTACATATGGGTTAATTGTAAATGTATTAAGGCTGAAAATAAGAATCTGAGTCTTATTGTAGAGATCCAGTTTTAACCCTGGACTGTTTGTGTGCACTCCGATAACATGACAGATCTATCATCACCCCAACAGCTATGTGGAAGCAATCATATAACTCCATTCTTGTAGGGTAATTGGTTTTCATTTTTAACTAATCATTTTAGTTACTTTTTTGTTAGTTACTTTTATGTGAATTAGTTTTGAATTATTTGTATGTGTAATTATCTTGCGGGTGGTGATTAAAATTATGATTCTGATGAGGTTATGACTGTCTCCTTTAATTTTAATGTTAGAGACTAAAGTGTTTTTTAATTAATTTGCATGAATTTTTCTAATTTCTTCATTCATATAATTTTACCAATCCAAAAGCAAAACTTTCCTTCCCTTACCAGCAGGTTAATAACAGGGGGCAAGTCTTGCTGTAAATACTTCAGAAATTTTCTTTTAAATTTTCTTAGGTCCTTACCCACATCCTTATTCATATTATTATTATGTAATGCTTTGAAGTCATTAACCATATTCCTGTAGAAGAACTGTATTGCTGAGCTCCATTAATAAATGTTATAGAATTCAGATTTATTCCTAAATCTAATAACATTAGTTTTAGAAGTATGATTGGCGATATCAAATAATGTTGTTGCTAAAACATCATCCTCTATTACACTATTCCCAAAGTTCTTCAAATAAGGCAAGATCATTATGATCCATTGAATCCAGTACAATTGGGATATTTTCAGAATCTTTTTTCTTTCAATGTTTGCATGCAAAATAATGTTGTCTACACAAAGATCTCACATATGTATTAAACTCTGTGAATAGACAAAATAAATTGGGATTAGTGCTAGGAGCAAAACTTATCACTTTAGATAAGAGATGTGCCTTACTCAATGTTTTATTTGACAGATTGAAGACTCCTGTACAGTTAATTAGAATCTTTGTTCTCTTTTAAAATCTCCTCCCCTCTATTTCTTCATATTTCCATTTCCATTCTGGATTTTCTTGTTGCTAACACATAAAAATGGTTTTAGAGTATGAGGGATCCCCAGATTTTCCCCTTCTATTAAAAATCACCTCTAAAATTCTACTGTTGTTCCTTTGGTTTTGCCCCTAAGATACTAAAATATTTTTCCTTTTTGTTCTAATTTCAGTAATATTAGTTCCCATTTTATAATTACTCTTTTTCTTAGGACCTTTGAAATCTCTAATTCTACTTCTATTCTCAAATACTTTGTTTTTCCCAAAATGTTCCTTGTTCTGTCTATCAATAGATGACTTTGGGCTAGATTTACTAAGAATCAAGCGGTTTAGTGGTCCAAGCCGTTACATTTACTCTAAGGTGGTTTGCAGTATGATTAAAATCGCCATCAAACTGCCATCAAAACTGCCATCCAAAAGACAGAACAGGACAGTTTTAATACCTGCTTCTGAATGGCTTGAAAGCCCAAACATGTTGTTTAAGCTATTTTGCCATCACAACATAAGAGAAAGCACCACTGACTTAAATTATTTGTGCAATCATTATTTTATTATTAATGGGCAAAATTAATTTAATATAAACTTATTGGCTAAATTTGTTTTTCCATTATATTAAGGGAACAAAACTTAAGCAATCTTGCCAATTGCAAACCACCTTTTTAATTTTGGCTGCTTGTATAGCGAACCCCCAGCTTAGTATATCCGGCGGTTTTGTATGTTCAATGTTGTTAAAATCAAGATGGTGATTTGTAAAGTGGTGGTAAGACAGCATCTGGAGGGCTTCTTTTGTTATAGGATTTATTTTTACCCTGTTTATAATCTCTTAAATCCTTTGAAAGCCATTGTTTCTGATAAGATTGGTCTCTTCAATTTCATCAACTTCCTTCTTAATAATTTTTTCTCTATATTTAATTAGCTTTTCATTAAGTTTACTGAACAGTTTCCCACTCAGCCATTAGATCTGAATCATCATTTATTGAAAGACTTTTAATAATTTAACTATTACATAGATTACAATTGATGATTCCATTTTAAATTTTAATGAAGGACTGTTAAGAAAAGTGACAAACTCCAGTGCAAGTTCAGTTCAAAACCCTCATCTCAAATAATAAACAGATCACCAATGTAATAGCCGTAAAGCACCAGGTTTAGCAAAAATGGACCTCCTCATAGGAATTGGTCCTCAAATGCCCCATGTAGAAGTTGGCAAAGCTTGGGGCAAACCTGGTGCCCATGGCTGTCCCCAGTGTCTGTAAATAAAAAAAATAATCAAAACTAAAATAATTGTGAGTGATAATAAATAAAATAGCATCCAAAAGAAATTTTTAATGTCGTCCAGAAATGTTCTCATATTTCTCTAATGTAGTTTTTATGGATTATACCAGCCATATGGGCAATATAAGAATAGAGTGCCTGGATGTCCAGGGGTAAAAAACATAACTCTGTCACCAAGCAATAATTCCTGTATAATACTCCTTGGGTATACCCAACATGATTATCATCTTTATGTAATGTTTGTTTTGTGTTTGTGCAGTTTGCATCCATATTTGATTTTCAATTCTTTCTTTGTTTACTTTCACTTTTGAAGAATTTCCATTTCTGTTTATGACTTGTTTGTCTGATCTTCAAACTCTGATTTAAACCTGGCTTTATTTCCTGATTGTAAGTTTGTTTTTGTTTTTTTTTAAACCCCACATATTACAGTTTGTGAACCATGATCCAAACTGAAAATAATGTCTACTTTGCTGACATTATCATCTATATCACCAAGAGGAAATCCATACAGTGTGCGCATATTATGGTATTTCAACCCCAGTCCAGAAATGTAAAATATTAGTGCTATTTGTTTATTATTTACCTCTATGTGCATATAATGCATCTATTTAGTGAATTGAAACAAGACTTTAAAATAATCAAACATCTTTAGTATTACAAAACTTTACAAATCAATTTGCTTATTTTTGGCATATTTGGATATTTATATGGTATAATGAAAGTAACTTGGTTACACTGTTTAAAAGTATGAATGCGTCTTTATGCAAAGAGAGAAAGTGTTAAAATAGAAACAAAATAATTCATCAACAAATACATAATGACACACTTTAATTCTACAAATAAAAGTTAGTTAGTGTAAAAATATAGAGTGTTTTACTAAAAGATGTAGGATTAATTCAAACAGAATAGAATGGATAGTTCTTTAAGTAATAAAATATAAAAGAAGGTCTATAAATATGTATTCAAAAATTCAATAAAGACAGGGAGCACCAAAAAGAATGATTCATAGTGTAGTTTAGATCAAGATAAAAAAATGTTTATACATTTAATTATAATGAACACTAAATTGTTACAACACGCACTTGATTGATAACATGTATTTGCCGCAGCCGGGCTAGGATTTTACCACTTCCATGTTCCATGTTTTTGAACTGATGCTACTGAAATCACGTGTAAGACTGTGTTGTCCAAACAGGAACAGTTAGTATGACACACAGACATAAAAACAGACTGTTTCATACAGATTTTCATACATGCTGTCTCTTTTAAGTACATGCTTATTTAAATATATACACACATTTTTTATTCAAATATTCTTCTCTATACATTATATAATTAAAAAACAAAAAATAAAATTATATAAATATCCAGAGGAATCCAGTAAGAGGCACAAAAAAAGTGTAACTAATCAGAATTAAGATCTTTTTCCACTAATAGAAATCACATTTTAGAAGATACCCTAATTACTTGAGTATAGATTTTATTGATTCAGATGTGAAGAAAAGCAATTTAGACACATTTAGAGTTTAAATGCTTCACTTGTGATTCCTCAAATGCAAAATTGGGGTGCAGCTTATGAGAACAATGTTAAGAGGAAATTAAGAGAATAAATAATACAATTCTTACAGTATTCCCTACTGAGAAGAAATTGAGAAATGTGAGGATAATTATTAAGAGTTATAAGACATTGGTCATTGATGTTAAACCAATAAATAGTGTTTATATAAACACAGTTCACAAAAGAGGGACACACAAGATTTATCAAGTCGGAACAGATTAGCCGCTTACCCTAATAATCGAATTTGAACAACATTTAGAAGACATAGGAAACAAATTTAAACAAGAGCACATGTTATTTTTTTAATGATATTAAAACATATCTGTAAACTCTATGAAAAGTGATGACCATACATTCCAGAATGGAGTACTTCATATAATTGGAGGAGGAAGAGAGGCAAAGCAAAGGAAAATAATGTATTAGATAAAGCAAGTTGAATCTAATACTTCATGAAAAACTTATGAAGATTATTAAAGACTTTCTACCCTAACATTTTAATGTGGATGTTGATGTATTTGAGTCTAATACAGACACATTTAAATTAACAAATAAGCAGAAAAGAAAGATGCTTCAAATTTTATAGCCCGCTTCTTAAATGAGTCTATATAAAATTCAAGGAATAATGGACATGGGAAGGGAATTTGTAGTACAAAGATTGACAGACTAAAACAATTTGACCTTTTTGTTTTATGATGACATTTTAACAAAAATACAGAATAATTATGAGGGTTACAGGGCATCAGGAACTTGTAACTATGTCTAAGACTGTTTCCCTGGCCTTAGTGCTTGAAAAGTTAGGTATCTAAGTCATGGATACATCAAATGATAGTTTGCAGAGACAGTTGAAATAAAAAAACTCTAACAAGGATTTGTTGTTGAACAAGAAAGGAAAACAGTCATAAAAAAGTTCTATGGCTCTTTTAAATGCAATAATCACAGTGAAAATAACACTATGCCAGTCTACAATAAAGGCAAAACAAATTAAACTTGTGGTACAGAGAAACCAAGGATTGCTACTGTTGTGAGAAGACAAGTCATGTGAGACAACAGTGTAAGAAGCTATTCTTCGACATAGAGAAGAGAAAAGTAAGGAGCAAAAATGGTTTCATTGCTGCTGTACCATCTGCTTCTACATGTCCAACTCAATCAGCATCTCCATATGTTTCTTTAATGAAACAGATTAAGAAACTCACTAGTAGTTTTAGTGTTTGAGTTATGTGACTCAACAGCTGACAGGGAAAGTTTGGTACTTTCTTCCTAACTAGAGAGGGAACTGTCCAGTCTTTAAGTGCCAGCATGTTTGGATGGAAGTGTTAGGTATCACATTATATATACATTGTACACGGCAAATGTACAGAATTTCACCTGGACACTTGAAAACTAACTTATGAAGATTTGACATTGTGAAGGTAAATAGAATATCATTGGTAAAGATCTAGGAAACATGTGGAAAGATGTAAATAGTTTGAAGCAATTGAGTCCTCTGAAAATTTTTCCAAAAGTGTTTGTCTAACAGTTGTGTTAAAAGAGAATTTGGCTTGAAACAGTGAAAATATTGGTTTAAAATAATTAGTAAATAGCACCTAATTGAGCTCAAATTCAAAGCAAAGTGGTTAGAGTAAAATATGTATTGGTAAGCATTAGCAAAAGTACCATCTGTATTTTTAAGGCCAGAATTTATGTTGCGATATGTGGATGCCAATTTGTTAGGAACAAAACAAAAGAAAAAATAAGTAAAGGAGTACATATTAATCTGGGAAAGGCAGCCATTGCATTAAAAAGCTCAAGCAATTTATTATCTCCTTGCCATCAGTCAACATCACTTAAAGCATTGTATGAGTTTCTATATTGTGTAAGGATTTGTTAAACCATTGTATGATCCTATGAAAAGTGATGATGTTGATGATTTTTTTAGCCCTTAGGGACAAGAAACACAAATACATTTCAGATACAGAAAATAGATTTACAAACATATACTGTTGAACATCCAGATCCATTTGATTTGCAGGGGCACACATCTACATTGCAGTTAATCTTCACCTGCAAGGAGATATGAATACTAGGTTGTTTCTATAGACTTCTAAAACATGTTAAAAAGGATTTTGAGACATATTGTAAGGCACGTGGTATCTGCTGCAAATGTTACTTTGCATAATGTTGCTTTCCACAAAATTGCTTTGCAACCTCATCATTCTTCATTTATAATCATGCTTGAAAAGAGTATCCCAGGGGTATCACATCAGTCATTTTCCTACTGGTTGCTAGCTTTGTACCCCAAACAAACTGAATTTGACTATAATGCAAAACACATACTTCCCCAACTGAATCAGGATGAAGGAAAATCACATGACGTGTAGCAGATCTGAAAAATATCTATCTTTTACTTTTCAAAAGAGAGAACTGATTAAATCTTGTAGATGGTTCCAGATTTTGCTCAGGGGAAAGTTCTTTTCTGACTATGCAATTTGGTGCACTGAAAGAGGACATGCAGTACAGCTCAAATTGCAAGGACATTGTTTTGCAGAGAGGCCAGAGAAAAAGAAATTGCAAAAGTGTACTAACAATTCCAAAAACAAAAAACAAGAATTAATTTGACAATTTTCAGTTTTTGGAAATTATATTGTCAAGGGAACTGCACAAAAAAATGGAATGATTATTATTTATACAATGGGCAAGCATGTTCCTTAACTAAGAAAGTAATTTAAAAGAGTTAACTCATTCATTTAGAACATATGTCAGTGACCATAATTAAGAAAGCAAAACACAGAAACACAGCTTACTATGTTTGCAGATGAAGATGCAAATTATTATTTCCTTTGCTGCATCTTGGATTTATTCTAAACCTTCATTTATAAGAACGGGGTTTTGTGTAATGACCATAGCTTTTATGCTGTTTTTGGGATATCACCATCATTCTGAGGTATTGTGGAATGAATGAATGAATGAATAAATAGAGCTATTAAGTCCAATATTGAACTGAGTGCTATGGGACCTCTCCCTTCTTATCAATCTAATGTTCCCTTTTTTTTCTTATTACCCAATCCTTTTCTTTGAGCAGTGACTTCTCACCACCTCCCTTTTTTTCCTCCTCTCTCTCTCTCTCTCTCTCTTTCTCTCTTTATTTCCCTCTTCTGTTTTCTTTTTGCTTTTTCTTTCTTTTTCATATGTGTTGGTTTGGTTGTAAACATCTGTTACTTTGAACATTCTTATTGATGAATACGGATTGTTCTTGTGATTTATGCCTTCACAAACATTTTCCCCTTATACCCTGTGACTGGATTACTTATAAATAACTTATGGTATAAATTTATTTAAAGGAAATAGCACAGGGTGCTTATTTATATAATTGCAAATGTACTTATTTTTCATATTGTGTGTATATTGGTAAAGGAGATTATTTTTTTATTTTGAGACCAGGGGAAGAATTTTGTTTGTTTTAACTTTGCTAGAGGAAATGCATTATTTCTGAGGTATATATATGATACAATAAACCTTTGTTGAGGAAGTTTTATTTGCATCTTGTAGTAGGGAAATTACTTGTTTGGGGTTTTGTAACCTTCTTTGGGAATGTGTATTCTGCAGCTGTCTGAAGAAAGGACCCATGTTAATCTTATGTTAGTTAGACCTTTTGATGTGTGAGGGTCCAGCACCTGAAGGCACAGGAAGGTTTAATTAGATGTGCTACTAGATTTCCTGCAACTAAAACAAGATGCAAGATCTCACAGCAAGTTTTAGGATATCACAGATAAGTGTAAATATTGTTAGCTTTGCATTGCATGTAAATCCATGTTTGGGTAAACAAATTGCATCCTGATTCTAAAAATTGCTCAGACCTCAGGGGGCTGGCTTACCCTGTGAGGCTGTGTTCAAATCTGTATAAAAAGTACTGTCTTGTATTGAAAATTGTTCTTCTTGTTTCATCTGACCTACTCCCACGTACCTTCAACCACGTGAGCAAATAAACATCACTTGCTTCAAATACCTGCTTGGAAACTTCTCTATTCATGTGACCTGCAGATTAGACCCAAAATCTAATTTGCTGTTTCTGAGGTTTGGACCCAGCATCCAGTACCACCACTCTGCCCGCTACCCAGCAGCTCTGGTCAGTGTGATAGGCCAGGTGGGATCCATCCACAGCAACCATGATCCATAGGAAGAGGTCAGAATTACCAGCCCGGGTACACCAGCAACGGGGTACAGTCACAGCATGTGTTACCCAGAAGAAACCCGGTACTGGATGCCGGCAATGAGTCCAGTGGTGGCAGCATTTGTAAGCCCTTTCTACTGTGGTTAGAGTGTGCAATTAGGATAACGAAAGGGAACGGTGGCGAAGTAAGCCCAGCCAGTTTCCAGCAGCAACAAACAGGGTGGCATAGGTGGTCCATCCTGTCACATACCCCCCCCCCCCGTTTTTTATTTCTGTACCCACTCCACTTTCCATTTTTGATCCCTTTATTCATGCAAACTCAAGATGAGAATTCTAGATTAGAATCTCAGAGAGCAAAATTATATTAATGATGAAGACAAGTGAATGTCTAAACAAGGGGGCAAATGGAGTCATAGAAATGTCAGACTTGGAAATACTGATAAAAGCAAGATGAATGAATTTTAAGTGTCATCTGGAGATCGGTGAACAATGAAAAAAGTTGAAAAGGGGCCACATCATTAAGAAACTTTATGTTATACTATTCCCATGCCTGAAAGTGATCCAGGGAGAGCCCAGGGGAGAAGGCAAGGTTATTACAGAAAGAGGTCACCCATCAAGCGTTGTGAGCAAAATCATATACTTTAATAGTATGAGTCCAAATAGCTAAGGAAAATGCAAGAGTGGGAGGAATGCTCATGTGAATTTTGGGTTTTCTGAGCGACCAGATAAATTCAGTAGCCATTTGTTGAAGCATCTTAAAAGAGTTTGTAGGAACTTTGAGGAGAAGAGTCTGAAAAAGATATAAAGTTTAAGTAAAATGTTCATCTTAAGAGAGGAACTCTTACCGATCCAAGATCGAGTGAGCTTTTCCAATTTATTAAGATCTGATTTAATATTTTCTGGCAACAAAAAGAGAGATAGGTCCGCACCAGACAGGGACTCATCTATTGCTATTTTACGCCTCAACTGAGGTGGGTGCTCTTCAAATTTAATGGAAACATATGTTCTTAAAGATCAGAGTTGAGGCAGAGGGCACTCCAATCCATAAAAATCCCATATTATTGATAGTGTTAAAACCCCTTTTATTAGTAATCAGAATAAAAAGCATTCACATTTCAGATTTCACCAGGTCTTTAGTGGCGAAATATTTAAAAATATAGATTAGAGAAAGTGAAAACAGGTAAGAATAAGTGCTCTGTTTAAAAAATAGTTTACCAAACCCTTAAGTGGGGCTAGACTATGAGATCTGGCAGGTTAGAATCCTCATGAGTTTTATTAGGATTTTATATATTTTGTCATTTATATTTTTACCACATCTTTCTTAACTTTTTATCAATTTTGTTGTCAAGCTTTTTAGCTTTTTTAAACATATCAATTGTTTATCCCTATGTTACATTCACATATTGTATTTATTATTACCATCAATTCATTCACTTCTTAATTTCTTAGTTTCAAAACAAGATATAGAATATATGGCATATTAGTTCTTTTATTTAGCTTTATTAATTGTTTTGGTAGTATTTCAATATGACCTTATAAGTTGTAATCAATGTTTCAATGCTCATGTACTCTCCAATATGAAATGTTTCACATTACAAGTGTACATTACACTTTGCACAATATATCACACATCCAGATCTCTTGCCATGTTCTTATTAGTATATATTTTTCTTAATACCTCTTATAAAGTTATTATTCTCAATTTATGTTACTTTTCTATCCCTCATAGTTGTATATCAGAAAAACTTAATCTATTCCAATGTACCAAAAATATCTATTACTGGGAATAGTACTACAGAAATGTCTTCACTGTAGCAGACCTCCAGTACTCAGCAGATGTGCAATGTTTATTGGATATTTAATGGATATCAAATACATCCACTATTTGATAGAAGTGTAGACTTTAATGAACAAGTAACCCACTGGTTATCTACTATCAATATGACACCAGTAGGGGTACAATGTGGGAATGTGTCACCTAACTGTGAATGTTTTAGATCACTGCCTTCAATCAAAAAATAAGTATAACATACTCCTATGTAAATGCAGCCATCTAATGAAGCAAAATATTGGATGTCCATACACACAAACAGCTGCCACCACTAATAGAGCAAACTAAGTATTGTCTGTGCTGAAAAGTAGCTCAGCCTTAGTCTGCTACCTACGTTGCTGCCATTGCCATTAGAATCCTTTAACAGAGATTGATATTGTTTCAAATTAGACCTAAAATAACCCCCTTGTATATCCGTTATTTTTTTCCCAGTTATAGTTGTCTCTGCATTTTTAACTTATCCATTTGTAACAGAGAGCAAACTGTCAGGAATCTGCTAGGATGAGTGAGATCCTGCTGGTCTCGACTGGGATTGGCTAGACTCCACCTAGAGGAGCAGAGTCTAACAGATCAGAAGGTTTTCACCAGGGATCCCCAGAAGGGAATTTGGATTTTGCTGCTTCCACCCTGCAGGTCGCGGCCCTCAAGAGATGTTCCCAGTGAAATGTGATAGAGAACTGACTCGAGAGATGAGGGTAATCCCCAAGTAGTACTAGGGCAGGATGAGATGATGCTGGGAGACAATATACTTGGAAAAGTAAGGAGCAGAAATCTGCGGCAATTACCACTAACAAGTGGAGCAGGTGAATGGCGATCTGCAGCAGCACACTAGAGAGAATGGAGCGATGATGCACTGCAGATACCACTAACAAGTGGAGCAGGTGAGTGGAGATAAGTGACAGTACACTGGATAGGTAGCGGGCAATGATCCACAGCAATTACCAATACCGAGTGGAACAGATAAACAGAGATCAGCAGCAGTACATTGGATAGATAGCGGGTGATGATCCACAGCAATTACCACTAACAAGTGGAACAGGTAAGCGGAGATCAACGAAAGTACACTGGATAGGTAGCGGGTGATGATCCCCAGCAATTACCACTAGTGAGTGGAACAGGTAAGCAGAGATCAGCAGCAGCACACTGGATATGTAACAGGGGATGATCCACAGCAATTACCACCAATGAGTGGAACAGGTAAGCGGAGATCAGCGGCAGCACACTGCACAGTTAGCGGGCGAACACCATGCGGAGGAGAGGAAAGCTGCTTCCAGGCCAGAAGTTAACACGAAGAACCAGCACTGATAGGTGAGGGGAGGAGCCTTATAAAGGGTTGTGAGGAAAGTACAACCAATGTGAAAACAGGGGCAGCTAGAACAGATGAGACGTTTTGCGCAAGCGCAGGACTGCCGGCAAGGGAAGCGAAGAATCAGGAGGAGGGTAGGCACCCGGTCCTCGAGTGGTGGCCACGGGAGGCCATTGTGCGACACAAACTTTATCGTGAGAGGTGTGTGGCATACAGCCATTGCCGGCACCCACTTCCAGGTTTGTGACGTCACAATTGTTGATCGGTAAAACATATGTCAGGGTTGGGCGTCCCACATTAAACTGAAGCTATTATGAGTTTAAATAATCCTATAGAGCCCACTAAGATGACAAATCTCCAAAGGGGATCTGCTAGCAGGAAGTCCAAATCAAACTGAACCCTATAGTGGATAAGAATGGCTGTGCCTCTCTGCTTATTATCAGTAGAGGTATAGTAAGTATGGAGATTTGTCTTACAGGGCAGTTGAGGGTGAGGAACTTTGAAGTGAGTCTCTTGAAGTAAGACAATGTCTGCCCCTGAGTGCTTAAAATGCTGGTGGACGATGGTCCATTTGCTAGGAGAGTTAAGGCCAATAATGTAAAGGAATGAATTTTAAGAGACATTAGTGATCTGAGTAGCAAGGAAAGGAGAAAGAAGGAGACTTCAGGGGATAGAGGTACAAAAGGGAAAGAAGGGGAGACAAGTCTCTCCGGAGGGAAGCGAGTCCAGGCATAGAGTAAATGGTCCAACATTGGTACCAGAAACGAGAGGCGGTGTCTGGCACAGTCAAGAGGTATGGAAGAGTCTGACAATGATGTGGTGACATCGGGAGTGGGAGAGTGAAGGAAAAAGGAAGAAAGTACTTCAGCAAGGAGTAAGTGATTAAGAATAGAAGAATGAAGACATGATAATCCCATAACAGGAACAAACAGTCAAAACGGGGTAGTGTCCATCATTCAGGGACATGGCAAGTTTTCACAAAATTGAGCAAAATAAAACTCTCTTCTGGAGTGTGCAATAAGATGCTAAAACCCCAAACAGTAATTATGTTTTAAACATTAGCAACTAATCAATGAATAACAACTACTAGAAGAACGAGAATAAAATAAGTCTGCCTTCCAAAAGACACTGGTGATAGAAAGGTGTCATGAGATTAAATCAAACGGAGGTCCATTCAGCTTGGTGGGGACGTAACCTATATGATGGAAGCACTGGAGGTGAGGGTCCCCAGAGATCCACTAATTTCAGTTTTTATAGTAGGTCCCGTCCTTGAGCAGGTATTTTGAATGAATATATATGATTCTCGTGGTTGAAGGTAAGCTGAAACATAAACCCTCAGCAGTACTATATATCCAAGGAACTAAGACAATATTATTATATTATTTATATTATTTATTCTAAGTAATTGTGGAGAGGTCTGGGAGGAAGAGTGGGTGAGTCCCAGAATACGAGAAGGTTTTCAATTTGCGGACAGCAATAAGGATTTTAGAGAGAATATCCAGGTAGGAGGGCAAATCCTTCGCTGTGACAGACTCCGGTGTGTTTAAAGGTCTGATTTTGTTGCTGCGAGAACAGTTTTCCTGATCTTCAAACTGCTCCTTGAGAGTGTCCAGTTTAGCAAGAAAGGACCACTATATATATATATATATATATATATATATATATATATATATATATATACATACACACACACACATATATATATATATATATATATATATATATATATATATACATCCATTTCCAGCATACAATTGGAAAGTTGTTCTTTGTCACAAATCGAGTAATTATTTAGTGTACTCGCCTGTGTAACAGGGTATGTAGACATAGTAACAGGCACAACGATGAGAGTTAAATGCAGCAGTTTATCAACTGAATTTAGTGAAAATGGAATGCAGAGCTCCTGCATCATGTAGGAAACACCAGCATCATTTATGAAAACATCAAGCATTAAACCTTGATTAATGTGTTGTAAAGAAAAGACACGCATTGAAAGTTTACTTCCTACAGGAAACTCCTATTTTTGTTTGGATCTTCTTGCAGTCAATTCTTTTTGTTTCTGCCTACTGACATAAGTCCAATGGCCAGGCTTACCATGGTAACTAGAGTTGCTTGACTGCTGATCCTATCACCCCATGTCTTTTGGAGAGTGGTCATAGAGATAATACAGGTGTGATCTTAACATTTCCTGCTTGATTAGCATGATTAGTAGCAACAGGTAGCTGAAGTAACAGCCCAGGTTTTTGCTGAGATCCCTTGGTAAATAGTCTTAAGAGTATCACCTAACTAGGGTTTCATACTGAAAGACATCTATCTATAATGGCAGCAGTACTGTTGCCAGAATTATTGCTTCTAGAGGATTCCTTAGACAAGACAAGAAAGTGGTGACAAAAATAACTAAAGGTCTAAAGATCATGTTACTGATCCTGGATGGCTGGATTATTACTATGCTTTTCTTTGATTTTTTGGCATGCATTGCAGTTTCATTGCTGTGTTAGAAAAAGTCTCTACATTAATACATTTTCAGTTGTAGCATCCGACTATATAGTTTAGCTTAGTCACTAGTCTCCTAGCATTTTGTCCATTGTATGGCAGTCACAGCTGGAAACTTATTTCAAAGGGATGTGCATCCAAACACACTTGTATTGTTACACCCAATAAAAAAATAAGGGAAAGTAAGGGCAAAAAATTGGGGCACTCAAGGATGTAATATGATTATAATTAAAATATAAATCTTTATTTAGAATTAATTAAAATAATATTCAGGATTACCAGGTCCCTGAGCCTGAAAGCATAGTGAAATATTAAAACAATAAAAAAATAAGTGAATATGGAAATGCGAGAAATTGTGAATTAAAAAATTGAAATACATATTGAAATGATGTGTGTTGCATATTTGTTTATTCTTATTCGAAGAATTGTGGATTTTTTTCAACTAAGAATCCTCAGTACATAGGTCCCCTTCTAATAGTTAAGTAAGGTTTGCAAAATGGGTTCTTCTGCAAACAAAGAAGCAATGCAATTCTACGTTATTTGTGGTTTGTAATTGAGGAGTATATGAGTGTGAACATATGTTAAATCTAGGCCCATAATAAGGAAATGGGTTACAATAAATTGAGGATGTAGCTTATTTACAGTAATTCATTTATGAGCCATATCTAAGTTGGGTACTTTACAAATGTTGCTATGGCTGGATATATTTGACACCCAGAGCTTCATGTAGACTTGGACGCAAATTCCGTCTAAAGTACAGATGCCGCAAATGCATCTCAAAAAAAGCACATCTTACACAAGTATGTTGAGCTTGATGTATCTAAGTTGCTGGTAATTACTATCAGTTTCATAACTTACACCAGTGATTGAGCATCCGTAAGGTTCCTGTCTCCTGCCAGGTGCATATGCATCTGAGTCACAGTCTACATAACTCACATTTGGTCCAACACACCCTTACGTGGCCCTTCCTTCCAACTCCGTCTCTTCAACCATAAGGGGCCAAAAGTGGGCATGTGCAGAAGTAAACAAACATATTATCCAATAAAAATTTAGTGTATGTGCAACTCTACATGAACCCCTTCATGAGGTTCCAAGGATAAAGCAAGAAGAAAACTTTTAGGCATGATAACAGATGTGAAAAGGATTACTGTAAATTATACTTTTTCTTGTAATGTTGCAAAATTGTTGCCTAAATCTATATTAGATATTTTTAAGACCAGCACAATGAGAACCATTAATATAATATATTGTAGTAATGAAAGAGGGTATAGCAAAATATGTAATAAAAGGTTAGCATACAAGCAGGTTATTTTCCATTCTCATAAATTGAACATTTAAAAAAAAAATGTGTTTGGCCTCTTGACGTAAAAACATAATATATTCTCTCTGTATTTGCAATCATACAGTCAAACTCTTTTGGGTAGAATTCACTTTACAAACAATCTTAGAGGTCAATTTAGTTTCCTCTCCCCTGGCTGCATGCATGTTGATATTATTCACCTGAAAAGAGAGGAGACCTCTAGCATAAGCTTTGAAGGCTTCCCACTGTGTCAAGAAATGAGAGTGGGAATGATTGTCTTCATAGCACTGAGTAAATAACTGATGGCAAAGGAAATATGTATGCACTTGCCAATAGCCAGCAGTGTGTGCTGCAATTGTGGTGGTGCTTCAGCAGGGGCTGAAATAAAAGCATCAGACTTAATGTGACAAAGACAGTATAAACGTGTTACCAAAATCTGGCTGGTTTTCATATGTTCCAAGTCCACTGGCGAGCTCTACTGGCCCAGCAATTTTACTAGGAAAGGAAAAAGTAATTTACAAGAATGTGGCCTAAATGACAGCGGGACATATTTATCTTAGAGTGTAAAGCATTATGGCCAGAGAAAACAGGTGTTGGTTAAAAAAAGGCTTTGCTGTATACATCAATTGGTCACTGCTAGCTATAAGATTTGTAGGGCTTCGCTGGAGAACAAGCATCGCATCGTTATACCACCGTAATACTTTTTTCCTTTATCGCCCTCTAGGGTAACAGTGGAAAATGAATGAAAATGGTTAGTGTTTTGAAAATATGTTGTACAGTTTTTATTCAATGCTTTTTTTCACTTATTATTTTTAACTAACTAAGTTCCACTGCACATGCATGAACTGACTGGCTATGTCACATATCTCATGTCTCTTCATACAAAGTTAACCCTCAATTCTCCTGTCCAATATTGCAGAGGAAGCAAATTATCACCATGTTTTGCTAATAAATTTCCACAATATGGGCTAGATTTGCTAAGCTGCAGGTTTGAAAAAGTGGGATTGTTGCCTATAGCAACCAATCAGATTCTAGCTGTCATTTTGTAGAAGGTATTAAATAAATGAAAGCTAGAATCTGATTGGTTGCTATAGGCAACATCCCCACTTTTTCAAACCCGCAGCTTAGTAAATCTAGTCCTTTGTGTTTTTTACCGCTGATATTAATAAATAGACCCATGACTTCTCATTTTCATCTGGCATGTACTTTTAGTATAAATGCATTACATAAAATAACCATGTAGCACACTAAACGGAAATGCAAGTGAATAAGTGCGTCGGAGTCAAGACAGAGCCCTAGTGAACTGCTCTGCTTAATTATATATTTGTTAATGCACATTATAATCATGTTTCTACTAAAAGAATATCATCTCAGTTTGAAGCCAAAACCAAAGGCAGAACACAACCAAACCCAATTTTTAAAGGTTTTTTTTTTTTAAATAAAAACACATTATAGGTGAGTTTCCATTAACAAGCTTTCTCTTATAATAATATAAACAAGCAGGTATAATTCTTTGTAATTCATCATGTGTTATACAGTATATTGCATATTTGCTTTCCAGTTGCTTCTAATTTGCTACTCTATAAAACAGTGTTATTCAATATGTCGAGATCTAAAATTACATAAATTATACAGAAATTACACTGTAAGAGTATACAGTTACACTGTTATTTTAACAGTTCTGTATCTTGAGTGAAACTTTTCCCAGTACTCCAGATTGTATTGTTGACGGATGTATGCTGAGGAATTTATATGACTTAAAAAGTACCACTTCTTCTTAACACAATTACTTCAGTACTTCTGTGCCAAAAACAATTCAATCAATGAAGCCATTAACATTGCAAGAGATAATTCTGCAGCATATGGAGTCAAATAGCACTGCAGTCATCCATCTTTTAGCAGATTATTACTGCCAATGAAAAGATTATACCTGCTTGTGGTTATGGCCATTAGCATTTTGTAAGAGTGTGTGCTGTGTTTTCTTATCACATCCTAATCAACTAACATTATGATAAAGTTCAGGGTGTCGACATTATACACAGAAATGGTTGTGTGCCTTATCTGTTGACAAAAGGGTACAACAGGCATGACTGAACCAACAGTGATTACATACGCATAACTGCTTTGTGTTGTCGGCATTTGCAGCTCTCCTAACTGGGACCAAAATAGTATGCCTGAAGGTTGACCATGAACAGAAGTATAACCATAGTTCATTGTTTAGACCCTAAGCAGCAGTCTTACTATCTTGAACCAACTGTGAGCTCTGGAAGTTGCTGGACATACTTTTATCATTTATGTCAAATCCTGGCCTGTGTACTTTGTCAAGCTCCTTACTCTGAATGTTTTCCTTGATAGGTGCACTACAATGTTCTGGTGTGTTTTTTGGTTTAGCCTCTACAGTTGAAAGGATCAACATTGATTCATATACTTCAACTAAACATGTTTCAATTGTATACCACTATCCCCTGAGCTATTAATATGTATAACCATTGTACCTGGTGGAATAGACATTCACTTACATGTACAACGTAGGCCTGCCTCACACTTGGATACAGCAAGTCCCATCCTAGCAAAACTTTTTCCTGTTGACAGACCAGCTACACGACACAAAATAAATAATTGATTTGAACATCTAGTTCACCCAAACTTTTATTTTTTAGAAATGTTCCTATTTCTGAAAAAAAAAGTAAAAATAAACTAAGCTTGATAGGGCTGTGCAATTTGAAGTTGTTTGAATGATTATGATTGCATTTGATTATAGTGTGAAACTCTTAAAATGTGTAATAATGATCACACCAAAAATATTCCTGCTTTTAGTATGCATGGTGGCTACATTTTCTTATGCTTTAGGTAGCAACAAAATGTATATTGAAACAATAAATAAATGTAAAAGAACAAAGAACAAAAAAGTTAATTAGGTTTAGAGCACAAAATTCACAGGTATAGGAGACCAAATTTGTTTAACAAAACTTAGGATTCTGTCATAAATCACCCTACAAGTTATCAAAACCTGTTGTTGATGGGAGCTTCTCCTTTAGCAACCCCCTTTCCCATGGATTCAGATATGTTTGCCCGTACTCGGTTGCCCCTCAAGCAGTGATAACTTAACTCAGGTAGGTGGGCAACACAGAGGACTTGATATTGGCATTCTGAGCAGAGATACTTTATTAATGGCAACAAGATATAATGAGTTGCAATAGAATGTAGTACCAATCTCCACCAGTATAACTGTTTGGAAGAGTTGAGTTGAGGATGGGTGTAGTACCAGTAGTGGCCTGTGTGGAGATGGCACTGGAGAGCAACACAGTGCAAGAGATGGTGCCAGAGCAAGATCGAGCTGGGAACCTGAAAGGAGAAACACAGCTGACACAGGTGAGTCTGATGGAGCGGATAACGGGCACCGTGATTCTGTGACTGGGAGAAGAATCTCATAGATGGAAGGCAAAGGGTCGGTCCATTCAGCGATAAACGTAGTCTGGGTCACAAGCAAAAGGTCTATTCAGGCAGCAATCAGAGGTGGTCAAGTCACAGGCAGAGGTCAAAACCAAGAATCAAACAGGAGCAGACTATACACAGACCCAGGAGCACAGAGAAGCAAGCATGTGAACACTATAACCAGCAAAGGCTCAATGAACTGACAGGTTTTTAAAGCAGTAGTAGCCACTCAGGGCAAGTGTCAGATTGAGCTGCAGGTGAGTACAGTTCATGTGATCAGACCTGGTCTGACATCAAAACTGCAGAAGCCAAAATGAAAACGCTGCTGTTCTTAACAGATTCATAGCATTTTGTTAATTGTAAGGCCTTTAAATATATGTGAGGAGCTTTTGGGACAGGATTGTCTTTAGACAAACAAGAAAAGTAAGTCCGGTGGTTGGAGATATTAAGAAATTACTATTGCCATTTTGCTCTCAGTTCAGGAAGCTAACAGAGAAGAAGAAATATATAACAGTTAGTTCATACTACCACCAACATTGAAACCTGTGCATTTTCTTCTCTTTTCATAGCACAAAGCACCCTTTAGGAAGGTTGCAAAATCAAATATAAAGGGAGTAGGAAGATGACTGTAGAAAGGGGCTAATGTGTCTTCTTGGACCCAATTATTGTGATAAGGAACCTGCAGTCGTTGTTCCATCACTTCTTCAGAAATAACAAATACTAGCATTTATGTAATCCATCTGCCAGAGAATGTCATTTTTTGCAATTAGATCAAAAGAGTAGACTCTTTAGAGTTGTGTTATGCTACATAACTGAACTATCATTCACATTACTTGGATAAATTACACATTTAAAAGTACATTCTTATTCATACTACCTGGAATAAGGCAACAACTGGTGGGTGAGGAGGGTGTTAAGATGTGCCCTATCATTTGTTAATATTTCTACTGATATTGAACACAAGCACCAATCACCTACATATGCACAGGCATTTCTGGGAATATGGGAAAATATGTGATATTGATTGGCTGCAAAACTAAAAACACTTTCTTTCTATTAATTGGTAAATATTTTTAGAAAACCCCCCCCCCCAGGTTTTCTGCCTTTCTAAAGCATTAAACCATGTGCATACAAGTGTAAATGGATGCAAACGCAGAGCAATAAGTGTAAGGCAACACAAAGAGGAAGAAACACCATTTTTTTGTATTAAATATTTGCAGCATTGTAAAAAGACCCTTTTGTCTGTTTGTCTGTTGATCCTGTTTCAGTCTATTTTATTTCACTTGTTTTGTTATTTATCATTAAATATGCTGATTAAAATTCAGGTAAAATAGAATTTTTTTATGCTATAGTGAATGACCAGATGTAATTCAAATTAATTATTATTCAATAATGAGCATCATCTGGCATAGCCAACATGAAAAAAATAATGTATAGATGTACTGTTACCTCTGATACTTTTTATATAATACCAAAAATAATGCCTCCATTTTGAAAAATGTAAAAAAAAAAATTAGATCATTACCATCATCACCATTTTTCCCTCCTACTCTGTTCACAAAAATTGTAAGACGATCGTGTCCTGTCCAATGACAAACAAGCAAAAAAGTATCATATGTTACTCAATCTCCTTTGACAATTACAATTGTCTACTGCCTACTCCTGTCTTCTTCCTCTAATTAATTCAATTATTTTGTGGAAGCAATTCATTCACCTTCTAGAACAAAACCCTCTAATGGTATACATACATGTCACAAAGAATGACGTTATTCTGCTGTCATTCACCTAAACCCTTCAAAACAGGCTAACATGATTTTCTTTTAAATAACCATCACTCACTTGACATCAGAAATCCTGCTCTCACACAAACCTTCTCTACACTCCTAAAGTTTTCTTACAATGTAAATTTTACTACCTGCTATTCCTTACCTATTGATCTTTATGTAGTTATGCACTAAATGTTTCTTCTAGGTCCACTACTCACCTATCTGGCACATCAACTTTGATGAGGGCTCACCCTCTAAAATTAAATATGCCAAACATGAAACTGGGCACGTGTGTCTCTCTGCCACATTTCTATATCACAAACAGTCTTATGACTATATAATACATCAACTGTTTGAAAGATATAATGTCAAGGTATCTACCTAGACCAGTGGTTGAAGTTTAAATTTAGAAGTGCCGATATAGAACTTCCACTTGAAAATGAACGGCCGGGGGCCATCTAAGGTTTATGGTTTGTGATAGAGTGAAATTAATTTTAGATGCATTTTAATATCTCCATATTATAATAAAACTGTCCCATATATGTTCTATGTTAACCTTTATCTTTCCCTTATCTGTTTCTTTTCTCTGTTCCTATGTGACCTTATCTACATTGCAGGTATCCCACTCTCTTCCTCCCTATCTGCTCTCCTCTATGTTTCACATCCTGTCTGTTTCACTCCTACTTTACTCATTGATCCCCTCTATATATCCCTGTTCCTGCTCCTATTATTCACTTTCACTAGTTAATTCACACTTTGCCGTTCCATCATCAAACTGCAGCCTCCTTCATCCCACTGTGCCCACTTCTTCATCACATTGCACCCTCCATCATCAAATTCCAGCCACCTTCATCACACTGCACACTCCTCCATTGCACTGTGCCCCCTCCTTCATCACACTGTGTTCACTCTTTAATCATGACAATGTGCACCCTCCTCCATCATCAAACTGTGCACCCTCCTCCATCATCACACTGTGCACCCTCCTTCATCACACTGTGCTCTGATTCATCACACTGTGCCCCCTCCATTACACTGTGCCTCCTCCATTAAAGTGTGGATCATTTCTGACACTATGTCCCTTCCATATCACACTGTGACCTCATTTTTGACACTGTGCCCTTTCCATATCACAATGTGCCCTCTTCATCACACTGTGCCATCATTCATCACACTCTGCCCCTCCATGTATCACACTGTGCCTCCTCTATCACACTGTGCCCTCATTCATGACACTGTGCCCCCTCCATTCTATACATACCTTTCTAAGACCTTCTTTCTTCTGTTTCTTCTCTTCCTTCTTTTCTTCTGTGTTCTGGCTCCTTCTGTTCCCTGACTGTCGGGTGTGACGCCTTCATGTCCTGACAGTCCATTATACTGGAGCAGAGATCAGAGTGGAGCAGGGAGCTGCCCCCGGATGCAACACTTGTGGACAAGTGGAGAAGGCAAGAGTAACGGAGCACCTCTCAGGCATGGCCTTGCCTACCCCACTTACCACCGGCTCTGACAGTGAAGAAGAAGAGCCAGTATGTCTGGCACATACTGCCCCACTTTGAGCACTGACCTACACTGTATTATATCAGATTCTCAAGATTTATACCGGTCTCTTTTGAGTTTAACTCAGATTGAGTTTAAATCATAATATACTATATCCTGGTTTGTAAAAACATCTCAGAGCAATCTATTATACATTTCCCTCCAGTCGCAGAATCAACCCACATAGAAAATCATTATTTTTAATTTGCCCGTGTCTCTGGAATTTTATATCAATATCCTACAAAGTCCTTCAGTCTTTATTAAAGTAACTATCCACACTTATGAATTTACTATTTCTCTTGTTTCTGAATGTTTCTTCTACTATATACAGTCATGGCCAAAGTTTTCAGAATGACACAAATATTATTTTTCACAAAGTCTGCTGCTTCAGTTTTTATGATGGCAATTTGCACATGCTCCAGAATGTCATGAAGTCCCTCTTTGCCATGACAATGAACTTTATCCCAAAAGCAACATTTCCACTGCATTTCAGCCCTGCCACAAAAAGACCAGCTGACATCAGGTCAGTGATTCTCTCGTTAACACAGGTGAGAGTGTTGATGAGGATAAGGCTGGAGATCACTCTGTCATGCCGATTGAGTTAGAATAACAGACTGGAAGCTTAAAAAGGAAGGTGGTGCTTGAAATCATTGTTCATCCTCTGTTAACCATAGTTATCTGCAAGGAAATATGTGCAGTCATCATTGCTTTGCACAAAAATGGCTTCACAGGCAAAGATATTGCTGCTAGTTAGATTGCACCTAAATCATTCATTTATCGGATCATCAAGAACTTCAAGGAGAGAGGTGCAATAGTTGTGAATAAGGATTCATGGCGCCCAAGAGCGTCCAGCAAGCACCAAAACTGATTCCAAAAGTTGATTCAGCTACGGGATCGTGGCACCACCAGTGCAGAGCTTGTTCAGGAATGGCAGCAGGCAGATATGAGTGCATCTGCATGCACAGTGAGGCAAAGACTTTAGGAGAATGGCCTGGTGTCATGAAGGTCAGCAAAGAAGACATATCTCTCCAGAAAAAAAACATCAGGGACAGACTGATCTTCTGCAGAAGGTATAGGGAATGGACTGCTGAGGACTGGGTTAAAGTCCTTTTCTCTGATGAATCACATTTTAAATTGTTTGGGGCATCTGGAAAAACGTTTGTCCAGAGAATGAAAGTTGAGTACTACCATAAGTCCTGTATCATGCCAACAGTAAAGCATCCTGAGACCATTCATGTGTGGGATGGCTTCTTAGCCAAGGGAGTGGGCTCATTCACAATTTTGTCTAAGAACACAGCCATGAATAAAGAATGGTACCCAAACATCCTCCAAGAGCATCTTCTCCCAACCGTCCAAGAGCAGTTTGGTGTATTTTCCAGCATGATGGAGCACCTTACATAAGGCAAAAGTGATAACTAAGTGGCTCGGGGATCAAAACATTAAAATTTTGGGTCCATGGCCTTGAAACTCTCCATACCTTAATCCCATTGAGAACTTGTGGTCAATCCTTAAGAGGAGGGTGGACAAACAAAAACCCACAAATTCTCACAAACTCCAAACATTGATTAGGAAAGAATGGGAGGCCATCAGTCAGTATGTGGCCCAGAAGTTGATTGGCAGAATGCCAGTGCGAATTGCAGACATCTTCAAAAAGAAGGGTCAACACTGCAAATATTGACGGTTTGCATAAACTTAAGGTAATTGTCAATAAAAGCCTTTGACACTTATGAAATGCTTGTCATTTTACTTCAGTATATCATAGGAACATCTGACAAGAAGGTCTAAAAACACTGAAGCAGCAAACTTTGTGAAAACCAATACTTGTGCCATTCTCAAAATTTTTGGTCATGACTGTATATTGTGATATCATTGGTGAAGTTACCTCTAACATGCTGTTTATTTTACTCTTATTGTTTTCTGTATGCAACTGTATTTATGTTACATTCTCATATATTGTTCTGTAACTAAATCTTTTGTAAACTGCTTCATACACAGGGGCGGGCTGGACCGGGGCGCAGGGGGGCAGCGGTCCCCCGGGCTGCTCTGTTTAACGGGCCGGCCGCCCCCATTGTGGATGCAATAGTGGCCAAATACTCCCGTCGGCCGCATCACTCGTTACGCGATGCGGCCGTGTCAGCGCACAGTCATAATAACGCGGCCGCATCGCGTGTCATGTGATGCGGCCGCCTGTGCGCCCCCCGGGCTGCAACCTGCCAGCCCGCGCCTGTTCATACACTGTTAACATAATCGTATTAATTTTATATATACACTAGTTAAACTGATAGAGCTTTGCTATGTGAAAATTAGAACAGTAAGAATAAAAAATGTTCTCATGTATTTTAAATTATAATGTAGCCCAAAACTGAAAATGACAATTTTGGGAAGAATATCAAAAGTAAAATGCAAATCCAAAAGGTTTCTTACCTGAGGTCTGCTGCTCAGGCTATCTTGCCTGTCACCCAACATTATCTGCATATTTGCACTCCTATGCTCACTGTGGCACGCTAAACTGGAAATATGTATCGTGGACAACAACCTGGCTGTCTGGACAAAGACATGCGGAGAGTGTGGCAGACATAATCTAATAGCATGTTGCCAGTGGAAGCATGTAGGAGTGAGTGGAGAAATGGCTATCACATAGATATTCTATGAGTGTAAAATGAGTAATTGCTTTGTAGGTGAATGTGATGTAGGTGCAAATTAGACATCAGTAATCATTAGCAATGTTTATCGATATGGAAGTGAGAGCACGTTCATAAGGAAAATGCTATCTATATGATAAATTAGTGCAGTACAACACCAGTCAGAAAATGATCATCTGATTTAGTTAGCTATGGGTGGTGGAGGATGGGCAACCAGGGTAAAACAGGTGAATCTATAGAAGCATACTTAATAAAGTAACTATATCATACTGGATGGGCTTCTAACTGAGGCTATGTTTTAAGTGTAAAAACAAGCAATGGTTGCTGAGTTGTACAAGGTTTTTCATTTTCCTGGCAATTGTCTGAAAATAGCATTTGTTCTGGTTAATGTAAGAACATGGTTCCACACAAGTAGTTTAAAAGCTATCGTTAATGTTTTTTTTCTTTGTAGCAAGATTCTCTAAAAGGCTGTGATTTATTTTTATATTATTTGTACCTGATTCATTAAGAAAAGTAAGGCAAAACAATTAGTAAGTTTTCTCCTGGAAAAAAAACATGTTACAATGCAAGGGGTGCAAATAAGTTTTTTATTTTGCACATAAGTTAAATACTGTCTGATTTTTCATGTAGCATACAAATATTTCATAGCTTTATTTGTACACTGAAATGTAAAGTTGATCTAGGACATGCCCTACCCCAACAATAAATCTTTCCCGACATTTTAAATTTACCTACCCCTCCAATGTAACATGGTTTTACCATGTATGTCGGTCTTAGTAATTTCTTCATGGCCTTTTGGAATGTAGCAGGTCCACCATGCATTCCAAAGGGTTGAACCTGATGCTGAAAGAGACTTTTAGAGGTGAAAATTGCAGTCTCTTGCTTGGCTGAGGAAGTAAGGGGAACTTGCCAGTACCTGTTATTATGGCAAGAGTAGTCAAATAGTTACTACCAGCTACATTTTCTACCAGTTCAACACCTGTGGCATAGGTTAGGCATCAAACTGGGGTACACTGTTTAACCGCCTATTGTCGTTTCAGAAACAAAAACTACCATTTGATTTTTGCACAATAGGACTGTTGCACTCACTAGTGGAGTCCTCATTCAACTCCACCTGGGCTATCTTCTCAATCGCCTTCCTAAACGCAGCCCATCTGTCTTCAGCAATGCGATACGGCTTGTGCTTCATGATAACTCCCGGGGGAGTGACAATAATGTGCTCGATTACAGTAGTGCGCCCTGGAATGGAAGATAAGACTTCCCAATTCTGTTGTATTATTTCTTCAGTCTGCTGTATTTGTCTAGCAGCTAAAGCTGGATCTATGGGCACAGTCTTGTCAATGACTATTATCACTAACCGAGGAGAGGCGTCCTCAGCATGCCAAGGTTTAAGGAGATTGATGTAGTATACTTGTTCCTCCCTTCTTCTCTCAAATTGATGGACTCTGCAATTGATAGGGCCGACAGCCTCTAGGACTTCATGCAAACTTTGCCAGTGGGCAAAAGAGCCGCTTTTACCTGTTGTTGTATAATGGGCCCTATCTTTCCCATACTTTCATATATTTGGGCCACAAATTGTACCAGATTTGACTCCCAGCCTTATATCAGCAGATCCAAGATACCCCTTGGCTTTCCCCAGAACAATAACTCAAAAGGACAATAACCCTCTTGAGGCTTGAGGTAACTCACGGAAGGCAAACAGCAAATATGGGATAAAAGTGTCCAAATCTTTTTTCTCTTGTACAACAGCTTTTCTCTTCTTGTACATTAATGTGCGGTTAAAGCCTTCCACCAAACCATCTGTTTATGGATGGTACACGCAGGTGTGAAGAGTCTTCACCCCTAATAGCTGACACATGTCCTTCATCAACTTGGCCATGAACTGGGGTCCCAGTCAGTGAGAATTTCCTAGGGAGTTCCTAATCTAGTAGAAATCAGGCTATTTAGTTATGGTGCTGGACTTTATATTCCACAGGAGAACTGCCTCTGAATATTGGGTCGCTTAATAAAGCACCACTAGTATATAATGGTGCCCATGAGTAGACTTCTCTACAAGATCCACACTCATACGTACAAGGGGGACCTGAACTATTGGTATTGGTATTAGAGGTGACCTATACATGGGTTTGGAACTGCTTTTCTGAAGAGCAGAACTCATATCTATGTTTAATCATCCCTAAGATGTCCCCCACAGACATGTGTATGTGTTGCTTTTAAAACTAGAGATGCATGAACCTAAGGAATCATTAACTGTTCTACTCTTCCCCTTGTACAATACCAAATAATACAGAAAATTATTTTTAATAACAAATACTTTCTGCAGGCTGAGCGGTTTGTGCTACACCATTCACTTAAGTTACATTTCTAAATACATTTACATAGTTCCATTGTTAAGATGGTCACATGCAAAGTCAGGCAAAGGAAATAAAGTTGATATTGAGGACCAGTCTGTATCCTCACTAGGGTAGGGAGTGTTCATCTGCGATGTCACCAGCCAGCACTGCTTTCGATAGTCTAGACTTCCTGAATAGTGACACTTTTGTAGAAGTCTTGTCACAATGGGATGCTATCCTGTTATGCTAACCCCAGGATAGCATCCCAGTTTGACATTTCCCAAAGAGCAAGATCCAGATTTTAGGCCTGATACATTAACAAACGCAAAACTAAAGTAATGTTCATTTTTAAAAAAACGCACATACATAGGTTATATGTCTGGAGCGGATCTGAACACAGTGGGATACTTGAAATAAACATTAAAAAATATTCAATAAATGTAACCTGTTAAAAATATAGTCAATATTGAGTACAAAATGACATTTGCCATTTATTTTCTCCCTAAAACACATTTATTAGGATGTTCTTAATGTCTACTGTACATAAAATACATTTTTACAATTGCTCTTGATGACATGCACATGCAAACACGGCCATCATCACTAGTAATAGGCACTAACACCGACCTGTAGCTGGTGCAAGTGATATGACAGAAACTCACATACCTTTGAGATGCCCAAAGCTTGAATCTGATGCTCCTGCTTGCGCTTGAGACTGACACGCCCTTACTGTACAGTGACTATGTGCATACACCCATTCCCCTCCTGTTCTGCCCCTGAAATAGTAGGCTGTAGTAAGGGTCCTTTGTGCTTGAGGTTTGATTGAATATTTCTGTGTTCTCTTTGGTATGGCCCGATTCTGGGCATGCCCAGAGTAATTGTGTCCAAAATTCATAATGTATCGCCATTTACACTCCTTAATGACTCAGGCCCACTGTGCTTTCTTAGGCAGATATTTTAAGACTGGATTTCGGGCATGTCAGAGCTGTAAACCAACATAAGCTCACTCCCAGGGTCAGCCAAAGCTAGGACAATATTTTGGTCACTCGGAAACACTCAGAACAAGCAAGGACTTCTTGATGTTGGACTCATAGTACAACAGCTTAGATAAGCTTGCCCAACATGCAAAATAGAACAGTCCACAGGTTCTTGTAACCTAGGACACTCGGCCTGAAAGTGGCCTGGCTTCCCACATTCAAATAATTTTGGATTAGACACCTTTGTAACCTGCCCTCTATCAATCGCAGTTTTACAATTAGACCCAGTGGCAAGGTTAGTCAACTTGGCTATTGATATGGCATTGGCTTTAGCATGAATGCATGTGTTTGGTCATTTGCTTTAGAGCACCAATCCTCTCTAACACTATGATATGTTCTGCAATGATCTATCTCCAAAACTTCAATAATCCTAGTAGGCGAACTCACCGCTGGCTGCAGCCATTTTTTGTACATTTTGGAAAGCTCAGACAATTGTGCTTTCGACCCACCGCCTGTATAATGTAATCAAGGCAGCAGGTCTGCCTATTGCTGCCTTACAACCGGCAATCTCACTGTGGCCGTTGTAAGTGATGATATTCGCACTGGCGACATTTTATACAGTCACAATTTAATTCTGCCATGTAGGAAGCGTGTGGGGAATGTTGTCTGTCTGTCATATGGTAAGTCTGTATTTCCTCCTAGTCGTTGTCATACTAATCAGAATTTTTACATTGGCCTAAGTATTGTCAGAATTATTGTACCCGGAAAATTGTACCCCCCACACACACACAAATAAATATATATATATATATATATATATATATATATATAGTGTATATTTGTTTATTTACTTAGAAGAATAGCTTTATAGTTTAGCAGAGCAACATAGGAAAGATATTTATTCAGGATGGTTTATTTCCATATCTTAAGAGCTCAGTACAATAATCTGTTAGAAACCACATTCTTGTTGAAGAGCTTGAAGCCTGTCCAATAGATATAGGAAGGCCAATACTGTCTGTAAGATCTTTATTATGCCAAACATATTTTAAACAGCAATACCTTCTTTTCCTGTTTGTGGCTCTTTATCACTTGGCAGAGATTCAACCAAGAAGTATCCATCCTAATATCAAGTTGTTTGAAATTTTAAATGGTCTTTAAATCAAAGAATCAGGAAATCTGACAATCCGTTAATCTACAAAATGCATCTTTCCCACATGCTCAGGTAATTCAAGTTTACAATATAAAATATTAAATATTTACAATTATATTAAACTTCATTACAAAATGTATTAAAAACTGACTATTGATTATGTTGCTTTTAACTTAATTTGTTTTTACATTAATTGATCTTTCATATAACGATTTTGTGAAAATAACATTTTGTTTAAAACTCTTTAACTATTCATTATTTGTAATCCTGCTGAAAATAAAATGTTTGTATTCTTTAAATACATGCTACAAAATATAAAACTCATTCAATATTTCATCAAATTTCACCATTTCAAAGGTATCAAACATGTTCATGGTATAATCCTCTATAGACCAAAAGTTGAACTTGCAGTTTGAAATTTGCATCTTGCATTCACCGTTCACATTTCAGTTTTGCCATTCTAGTGTGTAAGTATATAGTGGTTTTGTAGTTAACACATAGCATTCACTTTATATGTCTTGTGTAATGATTGTGGGGCCATGAAAGGCTGTATGATTCCAGATTGGACATTCTGATGTACAAGTTATAAATAGCACCATGTATTAAGATGGTAATGAGTTAAGCAGCAGTATGGGATTATAAAAAGGAGTTGGAGGTAAAATAGTTGATGCTACCATAGTGCCAAAATTATTTAAACTGCATTGTGTTGATATCACCCTTTCATGTCAGCGGGACTTGCTATAGCTACCTCAGCAGACTAAAATGAAACAAGGGATGGCCATCCTAATCCCCTTTTCCCCAACCACCTCGCATCAACAGGGTAATAGAAGGAGGCCTAGTCAGAGGCCAAGCGGTGTCAGTACACATAGGAATAGCCTATTACCCAAATCCGGATTTTCTGGCCGGGAGTACCTAAAACAACGCAAAATAATTTCAAGTCAAGGCTCGGCCACAGCCATATATGTCAAAAGCAGCCACTGCCAGATATGTGAATGATTGGGGGGGCTGGGGTGATAACCCAAATGAAGGAAAATATCCATTACAATGCAGGCAGATCATAGATAATCAGGCATTGATCTGGGGAAAAAATACCTTCATGCCCACGTTAAAACAGTCAAGCCCTGGGTTAAATAGGGATTGGGGGTGAGCTGGGCGGTACCCTAGCTCATTGGCCTAATTTAGGTTTTATAGGCATCTGACTTTCAACATCCTAGTTATTTAATTGCTGTAATGGAAGAACCCCCTTCAGTTGCCCCAATCCATAAGGAATGGGTACCCTAGAATCTCTTAAATAGCACATGAAATTGAAATTTGGTGGGCATGAACCAACCAGATTTTACCCCCATGAGGTCCAACCCCAGCCAGTTGAGAACATAGTGCGACCAGACAGATACCCTGGTCATCCTGGGCGAGTAAGTTAACCAAATGACCCCTTCCCTATTGGTCCTTTTGGACCAGAGTAGCTTGCAAGTGACTTGTGTAGGAGTAATAACTGCACCTGAACTAAGCAACCAACTCGCTAACCTTAAACGCTCCGGAGAAGGCTAACGAAAAGGCAGCTCTAAAGAGCAGGGATTCATAAGTGTCTGTAGATACTTTGCAAGAGTGCAAACTAATTGTTTTAGCATACACGCGTTTATTAGCCTCCTCATATATTCCCCTGGGAGCGCATCCTAGCACCTTCTTTTAGGGGCCTTAGATATTAGGAAACCTTTGGTAAGACCTCACACCCATGGACCCGCACCATGTATAAAATGCCTGCCAGCGTCATAGTCATGGATGTTTTTGTAGTACCCTCCCGTTTTTTGCCTAAATGAAAGCAAACATTTTGTCAGCCTGACCTGCGTCATTGCGAATCTGTGAACCCAAGAAAAGGACTCACTGCTGCCAGGCCACCTGAATAACTCTCCTGGTGGAAGGGGCCAGCAATGACTCCGGAAGTCCCACTATGCTAGCTTGACCAACTGCCAAGCATAAAAAGGAAAGGTTTTGCTAATGAACTTTGTATGCAACTCCTGAAAGCCGTGCCACAACTCAACAGACACGATTATGGGGAACAATTCCAGGACTAGCAAGTTGAGCACTAAGCCGGTGTGCCACCATGAGACTGCCCAAGGGGCCTAACACCACTTCTCTTGGAATCCGTTTGGAAGTCTAAGGACTGGCTAGAGACCTGAGGACTAGGCCAGATATGAACTCCTTTGATATTCTGCAAGAATTGCAACTATATCCGTAGGTCCTCTTTGATCTTGCCTGTTAAGCACAGCATGCATACAGTCGCTTGAAGGAGGATGTAGCCAGCTGATGTTTCCAGCAGAAATTATTTCCGATGTAGATAACCCAACATGCAAATTTAAAAGATCCTAACAGTGCGTGTACACTATGCAATGAGACCGTTGTTGCACCTGGTGCATATATGATTAAATCGTTCAACTTACAAAATTTATCCCTGGGCATTCGACAGCAGCTCATGATGTTGTCAGTCTTGATATCCAGAACATACAGGCAGGTAAATCCCCCCTGCCTTCTGGTTAGCCACAGAAACTCCTAGTACCGAAAATAAAGCTTGCATGGTGAAAAGTTTGTCAGCACAAAGGAGAGGAGGAGGCTGCAGAGGAGGCTGCAGGAACTATGAATTGAGAAAATGTTCAGATATTGGACGATACCCATTTTACCTGTTCCTGCTTGTACAAACTAATACAGGAAAGCATTGAAATGCTCAAAGTATGTGTAAGAAATCAAACAACCTACAGGGAAGCATCTATTAACATAACAAACATCTGGCAAATGGAAAACCATATATAACGATAGTACTTAATGTGCAAAAGGAGCAGAAAAATGGCAGATTCAATTTCCAGATTAGCCAAGAGGGCTGCTTTCTGGAAGGACCGAAACCAAATCGAAAACATTCTCGAAAGACTGATAACCGAGCTATGGCACACATCTATTACCGTATTACGAGCCCCAGGTGGATGGAACACATGCTGGATCAATTGGTAATTGCCTACCGCCTTCTTGGGAACCACCTTTACTGAAGATATAATCAATTCCGAAGGGGGAGGGGGGTGAACCATGAGTCCTAAGCTAACTTCCTTGTGAACTTTGTCCGCCATCACCTCAGGAAGTAAGTAGGCAGAACGGAGATTCCACATGGCGGCCCCCACACCTTCCCACTAATGGGCAGATGGAACCCACAATGAAAACCCCACTCTAAGAAGTGAGCCTGGGAGGCATCGAGAAAAAGGCGGAGCCATCTACAGAGTAACTTCCTCTCACGTCGCTCCTCCTCTGCCTCCCCTCTCTGCCTTGCCTTACACTGGCTCCCCTTCCCCTACAGAATCCTTTTCAAACTCCTCACCACCACTTACAAGGCTCTCTCCAACTCTACTGCCCCTTATATCTCTAACCTCCTCTCCATTCACACTCCTGCCCGCTTCCTGCGCTTGGCCAATGACCGCCGCCTCTCCTCCACTCTTATCACCTCTTCCCACTCCAGAATCTTATCACCTCTTCCCACTCCAGAATCCAAGACTTTTCCCGTGCAGCCCCCTTCACTGGAACGACCTCCCTCGTTCCATCCTTCTCTCTCGTACTCCTCGTGCTCCTTCAAACGTGCACTCAAAACTCACCTCTTCCTCAAAGCCTACCAACCATCTACTGAACCCCCATCTCCTTCCTTTAGCTCATCCTCCCTTCTCTCCTCTTGCCTCAACTGGCTCCTCTTGTGCCTGGTCTGTTTACCCTCCCTTAGGATGAAAGCTCGTATGAGCAGGGCCCCCTCTCCTCCTGTCTCTATACTTGTTCTTCCGCTCCGTCTTTACTGCATATGACTAGCCGGAGTTTCTGAAGTATTGGTACTTTTTGATTATTGTTCTGTATGGTTTCACCCTGTATAGTCTACTGTTAGTACTGTGTGTGGCGCTGTGGATACCTTGTGGCGCCTAACAAATAAATGATAATAATAGTAATAATAGTAACTGCAATTTAGTTGGGGAAGGGGCTCTAAGCAGGAGCCCCAGCAAAACCTTTACCCCTATCCAAGCCTATCGAGCTCCTGGGGCATTCCAGCACAGGGGGAGAGCCACAGCAATGGGTGCAAGTATGCTGGTACCGACAGACATCACCTTGGCTGCAATCCTCCAGAATCAAATTCAAATTACTCACCCTTACCTACAAAGTTCTCAACAACACTACCTCTGATTAACTTTCAAATCTTATAACAAAATAATCTACCTCTTGCCTTTTAAATCTACCTCTGACCTTCTCCTTGTCTTGTCTCTGGTAACCGTCTCTCACTCTTGCCTACAAGACTTCTCCTGTGCTAGTCCCCAGTTGTGGAGTTTCCTACCACGCTCAATCATACTTTCCCACAGCCTTCAATCTTGTAGACACTCTTCAATAGCCCATTTCTTTTGATCTTATCCCTGATAACCCTATTCACACTAATGGACCCCTCACAACTGTCCCAATGTGCACTCTGAACCACATTTGCTCCTCTTGTTTCAGCTGTATCCTCTTCCACTTAGCATTTAAGCATTCTAATGAACAGGGTTCTCATACCCTTTGTTTTCATGTCTTTATTTATTTTGTCTACCTTTTATGTCCCTATTTTATGCATGTACTGTTTTCCCTACTGTATGGTGCTGCAGAGCACTGTGACCCCTTTACAAATCTACAATAATAATAATAATAATAATAATAATAATAATAATAATAATAATAATAATAAAATGTCCTATTGTTTTTTGTTTTTTTTACTTTTTATTTATAGCAGCATGTAATACCAACAAAGGTCATTGAATATGTTAAGTATGATTGACAAGATATACAAGGAAGGAGCATAAACAGGGTATACATAATATATAATGCTAAGATTAAGTCAACAACATTGTAAAACTCTGGTGAGTGCTGGATTTTCATGGCATAGTATTGTTATATTTTGGAGAAATCTATAAAACCAAAATAGAGACACTGTGTAGAGATAGGGCCACCATAGATGTAAGAGAGACTACTTTTTTGTTTTTGTTTAAAGGGAAGGGAACGAGGGAGAGTGGGATATGGGTGCTATTAGTAGGGGGCTTGTCCCCTCTCAAGGGACTGCTGCCCCTTTATGAAATAAGGGTGGAATGTTAAGTAAATTATGATGAAAGCTAGAAAGGGAGAAATAGGTACAGCGTTGTCTATAATAAAAGTGGAGAGCAACACTAGAACGTGGAAAATATAGTAAAAGAATAGAGAGTGGGAGTTGAAAACAAATAGAGAGGAAACACAGAGGGCTTAGAGAATGCCAGGCATACTACTGTCATTATAGAAGTACCAGGGGTCCCAGTCTTTATTAAAGGCAGAAACTGTCATGGAGGAGGATGACTGATTTATGAGCTTCCCACATGGTTTGAATGGGGTATTCAGGAGTAAAACCCTGATCTGACCACTGAGTGGTCAGATCAGGGGTTGGGTAGTATGTTAGTGTGAGTGAATAATTGGATAGCTTTATTACACTCCATTATCATGTCAATTCTAGAGTAGGATTTATGAGGAAGAAAAAAAAATTATAATCCTGAGATAATGGGTTGTGATCCCTCAAAGAGTCAAACAGACCAGCCCCAGCCATATGTTTTAGTAATGTTTTGGTGTGTGTGATAGGGAGGATGTGTGCTTCGAGCCCGATCTGTCCAGGTGAGCTGACAATATTGTGTTAAAGTCCCCACCAATCAGAAGGATGCCTCTTTGGATTTTATTGAATTCCAGGAAGAAATTGTTAAAAAAAACTAACCTGCCCTGAGTTGGGAGTGTACAGATTCGCCAAAGTGATAATTTGGTGTCCTACCTGACCCACCAGTATGATGAAACGCCCCTCACGATCTAGAGTAGAAATGGTAAGCTGGAAGGGAACCGAATTCTTGATCATAATGGAAACCCTGTTCCTCTTGGTGAGCAGGGAGGCATATTTCATGATGGGGAATCTACGGGAGGACAAGGAAGGGTGGTCACCCTGTTTAAAGTGCGTGTCCTGCAAAAATGCAAAATCTCCATTTAAGTTCTTAATGGATCTGTGTAAGAGTGATTGCTTCTGGGGAGTATTAAGCCCTTTGACATTAAGGGATACCAAAATAAAGGACATGGTTCCACACGTTAGCACTAGGTATTGGTCAAAAAAAGCAGCACAGAAAAAATGACAAGTGACACGTATAGGGAAAGAAAATAGGGGGAGGAACAGAAGGTGGATTGGAGTGGGGGGTTAGGGGTAAATAGTGGTCAACTAACCCCCTCAATAAAAAAGAACAGGTGGTGTGGCCACTGAAGTTGAACCCACGGGGGGAATGGGGAGTCGGTCTGTCTTAGTTGGCACAAGCCGAGTGGCCTCATGGGTTGGGAAGGCGAGACTGTATATCTATAATATCAACTATAAGGAGAGGTTGGGGACTATACAGTACCCTCACTCCTAATTCCCAAACTGTAAGGGGATGAGGCTAGACAAGCAAACCCAAGCCAGCCCACCCAGAAACACAAAATGTGGATTATCAGAAACATCATGTGGAGTAACAGTGGAACAACTAAACATATGAAAATATGTAGAACACAATAAAAGAGACATGAAAATTGACCCAAATGTACCACAAGTTTCCATGTTGTCCAAGATGCAGAAGGGCAACGAAGCCCCTGGAACAGCCTCCAGGCGCCCTGGACAGCAAATAAAGATAGAGTCATTACATGGATCAACCCACGGCAGGCATCAATCTAGAGCATTGGGAGGGGCAAGGGGAATTGCCCTCATTTGACCCTGAAAATATCTGCAAGGTGAGAGAAATTTAAAGTACCACAGGCACATGGAAACATATATAACACGTAAAAAGAAACACAAACTATGCATAACATGGAATTTATCAGAGAGACATGAGATGCAGTAAATAAGTCATCTTACCTACCTTTCTTCATCCCTGCTTCTATTAGCTGGTGATATATCACCTAATCCAGGTCCCCCTCAATTCTCCCACACGCATATATCTGAACACTACAGAAATCCAGCAAACCTGAAAAAAATCTCCTGTCTCCCCTCTCTTCCAAAGTCCTTTAAATGTGCCCTTTGGAGTGCACATTCTGTTTGTAACAAACTTACCTCCATTCGTGATCTCTTCCTCTCAAACAACCTCAACCTTCTAGCAATAACAGAAACATGGCTCACGCAATCAGACACTGCCTCACCTGCAGCCCTTTCACATGGTGGTCTCCATTTCACCCACACCCCCAGACCAAGAGGCAGACAAGGAGGGGGGGGTTGGACTACTTCTCTCCCCACAGTGCACATTCACAGTTCTACCAGGTGTCCCATCACTCACATTCACATCTTTTGAAGTACATACTGTTAGGATTTTTAACCCATTCTCTTTGCGTGTTGCTGTCATCTATCGCCACCTGGTCCACAAAAACAATTTCTTGAACACTTCTCTGCATGGCTCCCAACACCTTCTCTCCCCAATTTCTACATTCTCCTCCCTTGATAAGGCACTACCCCATTTTCATCCAACCCTAGCAACTGCCCTGGATCAAGTGGCTCCAGCGACACTACATACTTCGCGTAGAATTCGTTGACAAACCGTGGCACACTACAGTAACACGAACTCTACAAAAACTTTCTCATAAAGCAGAACGTCACTGGCATAAATCTTGTGCCTCTAATGATTTCATCACATATACTGATATCTACCACTCCTATAGAAATGGTCTGGACACTGCTAAACACGCATGCTTCCGATCTCTCATCTATGCTCAGGCTTCTAACTCCAAACACCTCTTTAACACATTTAAGCCTCATCTGAATCCTCCTGCCATAAATCCTCCAACTAACATCAGTGCACAGGATCTTGCTTCCTATTTCAAGGACAAAATTGATAAGATAAGGCTTCAAATGGTATCATCTCCCTTGACAGGCAATCGGCTCAATTCCTTTGTAGCACCCTCTGACACTCTCTCTTCATTTGATCAGACAAATGAAGAAGAAGTTTCTACTCTCTTCTCATCTTCCTACTCTACCTCCTGTCCTCTTAATCCCATTCCCTCACAAATTGGCATGTCCCTGTCTCCTGTTCTCATTCCCCCTCTAACTAAAATCTGTAATCTCTCTCTTTCTACTGATATTTTTCCAGCACTATTCAAGCATGCTGTGATTACTCCCATTTTAAAAAAACAAAATTTTGACCCTAACTCTCTCATAAATTACCGCCCCATCTCCCAACAACCATGCCCCTCCAAGCTTCTCGAGAGAATTGCCTACACTCGCCTCACACACTTTCTTACAGCAAGCAACCTATTAGATCCTCTTCAGTCAGGCTTTCGCTCTCAACACTCCACAGAGACTGCGCTGACCAAGGTTGTCAATAACTTGATCACAGCAAAAAATAATAATCATTACTCTCTTCTAATTCTCCTGGATCTCTCTGCTGCATTTGACACTGTTGACCACTCTCTCCTCATACAAACGCTTCAATCCCTAGATCTTGAAGGCACTGTCCTATCCTGGTTCTCATCCTACCTATCTAATCCAGTGTTAATTTCTCTGGATTCACCTCTGCTCTGCTTCCTTTATCAGTTGGAGTACCGCAAGGCTCAGTCCTAGGTCCTCTGCTATTCTCTATCTACACCACTTCTCTTGGAAAACTAATAAGCTCCTTTGGATTTCAGTATCATCTCTATGCGGATGATACACAAATCTATCTATCCTCTCTTGATCTTCCACCATCTGTGTTGTCTCGCGTTACTGACTGTTTCTCTGCCATTTCATGTTGGGTGTCGTCTCGCCAACTCAAACTCAATCTTTCAAAAACTGAATTAATAATATTCCCACCCAAAAACAGAAGTTTCCTGCCTGACATTTATATTGCTGTTGATAACATGACCATAAATTCCACCCCGCAAGCTCATTGCCTAGGTGTAATCCTTGACTCACAACTGTCGTTTATTCCCCACATCAACTCTATATCTAAATCATGTTACATACATCTAAAGAACATTTCCAGAATACGCACATATCTGACACAAGACACCGCAAAAACATTAATTCATGCACTCATCATCTCCCGCATCGACTATTGCAATTCCCTTCTTAATGGTCTTCCCAAAGTCACACTTGAACACCTACAATCTATTTTGCATGCAGCGGCTAGATTGATTTTCCTTGCAAACCGTTATTCCTCTGATGAGCCACTCTGTCAGTCTCAACATTCGCTGCCTGTAATTCAACGAATCCAATATAAAATTCTTCTACTAACATATAAGGCCATCAACAAAATTGCCGACATACATTTCCTCACTTGTCTCAAAATATCTATCTACTCGACTCCTCCGTTCTGCACAAGATCTACGTCTCTCTTTCACTCTCATCACATCCTCCCATTCTCGGTTACAGGATTTTTTCCGGGCTGCACCCACTTTGTGGAATTCCCTCCCTCGCACAGTAAGACTTTCCTCTAGTCTTCAAACCTTCAAGCGTTCACTGAAAACCCACCTCTTCAGACAAGGTTATGATATTCCTCAACCACCATCTTAATTCTCTAGATTACCCTATTACCATCCTCTACACAGCTAATGCAAGACAACAACCCTCTGACCAACATTGCCACACACACAGCCCACTCAATACTTTTACCTTTGCATTCTAGCTGGTCCATTGTGCAATATGATGTAGCACATGCCCTTGTGTTTCTAACTCCCATTGTCCTATAGATTGTAAGCTTTCGAGCAGGGTTACCTCTTTGTCTGTATGTATTACCCAGTATTGTCTTATTAATGTTTGTTCCCAATTGTAAAGCGCTACGGAATCTGCTGGCGCTATATAAATAAATGTTGATGATGATGATGATGATATAATTTTCTTCAATGGACCTGAGTACTATGATTCCGAATCCCAGCTGTGCAGATAGTTGGATTGTACAGAGGCAAGCAGGGCTAAGTATTTGTAACATACACACACATCCTCACACACAGGGGTGAATTTTTCAGGTTGCCCAGTTCCCTAATAAGGAAGCCTGATGTCTTTATTGCTTTTCTGTTTTATTTTCTATTCATTTGGCGGTAGTGGGGGGTTTTAGTGGGTATGCCGTCTCTGCTTGAGCCATAAGGGCCAGCAAAGCGAATTTCAAGAATGCTGGAAGCACAGCATCACGAGTGTCATCAGTCTTACTGGGTGATGCTTCAGTCTTTTAACCCCTTGTAGGGGCTATGTAGCTATTGCTACAGCGCACAGCCTCACAATCCTCTCTGCTGGTCCCTCCATCAAATATGCCATGGTGGGAAGACCATTCCTCCGCACTTTAGCTCCACAGTGTATCAGCAACATGGAGAAGGAATCAAATTAGCATCATGTGAGTGGGGGTGGAGGGAGAAATAGGAACAGGTAAATGGGAGTGAAGGGAGGAATGAGTATAATTGAGTGAAGATACTATCAAGAATAAATGTGTTAGTTATGAAGATTGGGTTTGTTTATGAGGGTGATGTTAATGGATTAAATTACTATGATGTTGTTCTTTTTATAAGACGGGGTAGGTGATTAGGGGGTGAATGAATATGAATGATGTGGGAGTTAATAAATATGAATGGTGTTGGGGTTAATAATGGTGAGGAGGGAGAAAAGGATTATTACGGCGTTCATGATTGTAAATGGGTTAATGATATTGAATGGGGTTGCTCTAACAATTAATAAATTTACTACAATCTCTTAAATTTATCTTTCCCACTAACATTCACTGCAATTTCGATACAAACTATATACAAAATCAGTACTAAAGGAGTTAATGATTTTGAGGAGGAGTTAATTAATGATGAGGGGTATGATATTGTTTGACGGTCACAATAATGCTATCTATATTGTATGACAGTAAATTGATGCTCTCTGCATTGTATTGTGTTCACTAGGTTTTTTTGTGTCACTGAGCAGGTTCAGAAGAGTCCCTGTGCGGACTGCCCTTAATGACACCATCCACCTAGAGGAGCGGAGTCTAACAGAAAGGGAGGTATTCGCCAGAGACCCCCGCAAGGGAGTTTGGACTTCGCAGCTCCCTAACTGCAGGTTGCAACTCTCACGGAAGGTAACGAGCGAGCCTGAGGTGAGAACCAGGGTATGGGAAACAGGAACAGCTGAAAGAACAGGTGTGCGTCCAGGAGGCTGTGAATATAGCAGAAAGGGATGCTCTGCAACTGCGGTGAGAAAAGCGATGGACTGTAGGTATGGAAAAGTTGTGCGTCCAGGAGGCTGTGGATTTAGCAAATAGAGATGCTCTGCAGCAGCGGTGAGAACATATATACATATATATATATAGAAAGATATATATATATATATATATATATATATATATTATGCATATAAGGGATTTTTGCAGTGACAGAATGGAGAGGAGGAGAGCTGGTTTCTTTAATGGGGTTCTTAATCCAGCTCTTAGCACAATAGCTTGGATATATTTATTTATTTTATGTGTGCCTGTCTTCTGAAAGTTCTCTGTCCTATTTCAAGTACTAGCGATGAGCAGACTCCATGTTTGTTATGTTAGTGCTAGTGGAGATCTTTTATGTGTATTAACATTCTCAGCCAATGCTGTAGTAGGCTCTGCGATGAACCACATACATATATGCACTGCTGTTTTCTAAAGTGAACAGTAGTGAGTAGCATAAAAGCTGGGTCGGAGGTAGAAATCTGGTTTATTAAAAAAAAACAAACACATGTGCGTGTCTTAATTATGAAATTTATAAACATGCCTTTTCCCACATAAGCTATTTCAGGAACTTTCAAAAACTGTCCCATTGAAAGTATACACTGATTTCTGCCCCATTCGACCCTTTACATGGGAATGTCCCCAGAAATGTGCTCTCTCCATTGTTAGTCCTGTCCACACTTTTCCTGCGCTTAACCTGCATTCAGCAAGAAATAGACTTTCGCAGTGCCCCTCCCATCAGATGATGCAAACTTTTTCACCTAGCACTGGACACCACTATCTAGATGCATAAATCCTCATAGGTGCCATTAAAAGGTACGCTTTTGTGAAGAAATAAACACAAGACATCACATTACAACTCTTGCACTGTGGTTTGCATATTTGTAATGAGCCTTACTGTACTAAATCCTGGACAAAATGGTAGGATTAGTATACAGATGAGTGACTTTATTTCTTTATACCACTGCTTAAATGTTTTGTGAATATAGAAAATGATTAATCAAGTTCTGTTAAGTGCTTGCTGCTCACACGAGACAATAAGCCTCACTATGGATTTGCTTTTGAACTAACAGAGTCTGATTTATTATTCCCACATAGTTTTGGTCCTTGGCCAATTGTGCAATGGTTGCTGTCTGTCGAAAAATATTTATGACAAATAGACAAATTTGAACCAATAAAGCCCCCACTCCAAAAATACACAGATTAGTTCTGGCACAAGCTTGAATAAATCATATTCTACATCTGTTTAAATATAGCCCATGAACTGACAAAAATCACAGGTACTTATTTATATAGGATTAAAAAAACAACACTGGAAACCTTGAATTATGCATGCATTCACACTGGAGCAAAGGTGCTGATGAAAGCTAGGATATGATGACTGTACAGAGAATGTAAATGCTTAATCCTCAACTTGTGTATGTATAAAATATTTTGCACTGAACTAAATTACTGCGACACACATTTTTAAACAAAGTTTTGCACCCCTTGTACAGGTAAAGTACAAAATGTCCACTGTCTAGTATAAATCCAACTTTGGACTCACCTTGTGTCTTGATTTCTGCTGAATAGCTTATATATAAGGAGCAAGATGGCATCATTTGTGGAGAAGAATATTTCTCCACAGTGAAAGGGGAGGACTTGGGCGGAGTGAAGTCCTTTCTGGCAAAGTATGGAGTAGGCGTACTGGTGCACCGAGTTATATGGAGATTTCCTTTTGCAGTTTGAGATTATTTTAATGAGATAAATGTGCATAATGGTTGCATATTTAGAACTATTCCATGTTTTGCAGAAGGGTGCTCAACCATTTCTACTGTGCAAAAGGATTTCAATACTGTACCAGCTAGAATCTGGCAATTTTCCAGTCTTGTCCTATACTATAAATGGTACCTCATTGAAATGGAACTTCCATGTTGCACTTGAGAAGTGTCTTTCCAGCATTGTAATAACAGCCTTCAAATAAAAAAATGCCACATATAATACTATATAATATAATAAGACAGACCCCATATAATCTCATTTTCATGATTCATTTAAGCCATACATCAAGCTATAATTTAGAAGAAAAATGTAAAGTATATCTTAATGAAAGGGATGATATTAAAATAGTAGGAGATTGTAATTTGGTGTGACATTTATATTTTTGCACATTCAACTTCTGGAGATTTTCCTAACTTCTAGTTTTCAGAGGTGTCTCCCGTGAGCAAAGAGCAGATAATGCAGCACAGGCCATTTAGGCTCACTGGTGCAAGCCAAGGCATTTTTTGGTGAGTATTGAGTGCACTTGGTAAATGACCTGTAATTATATGAGCTTGAGGATCTACAATGGTTGAGTGAGTGATCAACAAAAGAGAAGAACAAATTCTTTAGTATTCAAGAGGCAGACACATTAATTCTGCATATCTACAAAACCCATTCTGTTCTCGATTTGCCAGACCCTTCCTGAAATTTTTCTCTGGGGCCTGGCGATGCAGAGTTCCACTCCTGAGAAAGACATGGACCTGTATATTGGCAGGGCAGTATCTGTGAGAGAAGCAACATTTAGCATCTTTCGAGGGGAGCAGCCTCTTTTTACACACACAATTTCTACATTTTTATGGGTACCCTGGTGAGGTTGGCAGCTCGGAGTCATTTTATACTTCCAATGTGGAGTTTTTTTTTTATTACAATACAATTGCATTTGATGTGGGTATGCATATTTATATAAGCGCAAATGTGGCACATGGAATAAAGACAGTCCCAGTGTCCTTCATCGTCATAATTAAGTTAAGGCATAAATTAGGCTGAAACAAAGCAATATTTTGGAGAAAATTGTGTAATTTGATGAAGGGGATAGTCCAATTATTGGCTTTGAATGTGGAGAAGGCACTTGACAGTTTGAGCAGGTTCTTCATAAGATTGACTTAGATCCATATGAGATTTTGTGTGCAACTTCATTCATAGCATCTTGTCCCTATATCAAAATCCATCTGCATCTCTATCTGTCAATAGCTTCCTGACAAGCCCATTTCAAATATGAAACGGAACACAGCAAGGATTTTTTGCTTTCGCCTCTAATCTTCACACTTGTCAGAGCCAATTCAGCCACTACGGGTTTTTGCTTTGGATGCAATTAATCTATGTGCTATATATAGATGATTCTTTTCTCATACTATTCCTCTGACGACTACATTGCCAAACTTGCTCCAGGTAATTCAGACATTTAGCTTATTTTGGATAAAGGTTCAATCCATCTAAAACTGAAGTCCTAGACCTAATAATTATTCGCCCTACTAAGAAATTGCAAAAATGAACCTTCAAATTTAAGTGGAAATCATCTCAAATCATATTCTTGGGTATTCAGTTAACTAAACATTATGATCAACTTAGTACCACTAACTATTTGCCTATCCTTGATGATATGAGAAGGTATCTAGCAAGATGTCACCCACATCCATTAAAATGAATGAATTTGCATATAAAAAGTCTACACACCCTTATTGAAATTGGAGATCGTTTTCCACATTTAATCTTGAAACCAGCAAAATTCAAGTGAAAATTTAAGTTAAAAACAAATCAACAATCTAAATTAAAAATAAATGAAAATAAAATACCTACAATACCTTGAGGGCATAAGTGTGCACATCCCTAAACAAACACTTTGTAGAAGCCCCTTTTCCTTTTACTACAGCATTGAGTTTTTTAGAATTAGTCTCTGTCAACTTCACACACTTGGGGCTAGATTTACTAAGCTGCGGGTTTGAAAAAGTGGGGATGTTGCCTATAGTAACCAATCAGATTCTAGCTTTCATTTATTTAGTACTTTCTACAAAATGACAGCTAGAATCTGATTGGTTGCTATAGGCAACATCCCCACTTTTTCAAACCCGTAGCTTAGTAAATCTAGCCCTTGGACTTCTATCTGTTAGAGCTCATTATGCCAATATATTGTATCTGACCTGCAGTACCTCTGTACTACCAGATTTGCTAATGTTGTACTCAGACTATTCGACTAACCTGCAGGAGTTAATCTCATTAACACCTGAATGCTAATCACCTGTGGCTGGCTTTTTAGAGACTGTCTTTCCCTGCAACCTGTGCAGTTCATCAATTGTTCTTGCTGCTGCTGGTTGTCTGTGAAACCCTGAGTTTAATCCTCACCTAGTCCTTGGTATTAACTCCTACCAGTTCCTACATTTTCACACCACTACTTGTGACCCTAACCCCTGGCTTCAATTTGAAATTCTTCTTGCCTATTCCCTGGTACTTTTGAGGACCCCTAGGCTTCTGATCCTTTGGCATGCCTGACCCTGCTTAGCTTGTATCTCCTGTGCATCTTCCAGTGCCTTGTGCCCCTGGCTACCAGGAATCCTGATATCTGTCTCCATCATATGGTACCTCATGTATCATGACTATCTGGAATCCTGATACCTGTCTCCATCATCTGGGGCTCATGCCTTCTGGCTATCAGGAAACTTGATACCTGCCTCCATCATTTAGTGCCTTGTGGCTCTTGGCATTCAGGTAACTCTGTTTCCTTGTCCCTGCATCTTAACTTTCTAGTGTCATCAGAATTCTACCTGGTAAACCTGTTATCATGTGTTGCAGTATACCCTTTATATCTTTGAACCTGCTGCTTCTATGAACTTGTTTTGCAAATTCATTGCTTCTGTATCTATTTGTGTAGTCAGAGTAGACCTGCTATTTCTGCTATTGAAACCTGCAATTCCCATGAACTGAGTTTCTACTTACAATTTTCTGCACCTTTTGGCTTCCTGTGTATCTCTGCCTTAACAAACACTATTGCCTCTCCCTGAGTTCATACTAGGAATGCCACAATACATGACACAATCCCACACTTCCCTGCACATTCAAGATGGAAAAAGGTCTGATATGTTTGTTCTTGATTTCAAACTTTTCATTACAAACACCTGCAATTTCAATAAGGGTGTGTCATTTTATCCACTGTATATTTATTTCTGACCCTCTCCATCAAAGCCCCATACACCAATTTCACCACCTTGCAGAAACTAACATCTATATTTGTGCTCTAAAGTGAACACAGGTGAGGATGAGAGTACTACATTTGCACTTCATGGATGGCAGCCTTTGGATCCCCAATACTATAATACTATGTGGCAGCACATCTTTCACAATTCATTTAAATGTACTCTCTAACACATGACCAAATGATGGGCTGACATGGAAGAATACATGCTGAATATGATTACAAATGCTACATTTCTATAGCTTCCAAAATAAGTCTGACTACCTATAGTCATTTCCAGAAGTTTTGAGAATAACCCAAATATTGGTTTTCACAAGTTTGCTGCTTCAGTGGTTTTAGACCTTTTTGTCAGATGTTGTTATGGTATACTGAAATAAAATTACAAGCATTTCATAAGTGGCAAAAGCTTTTATTGACAATTACATTAAGATTATGCAAAGAGTCAATATTTGCAGTGGTAACCCTTCTTTATGAAGACCTCTGCAATTCGCCCTGGCATGCTGTCAGTCAACTTCTGGGCCACATACTGACTGATAGCCACCCATTCCTGCCTAATTAATGCTTGGAGTTTGTCAAAATTTGTGGATTTTTGTTTGTCCATCCGCCTCTTGAGGATTGACCACAAGTTCTCAATGGGATTAAGGTCTGCGGAGGTTACTGCCATGGACCCAAAATTTTGATGTTTTGATCCCCAAGCCACTTAGTTATTTATTTTATCTTATGGCAAGGTGCTTCATTATGCTGGAAAAGGCATTGTTCATCACCAAACTGTTCTTGGATGGTTGGGAGAACATTGAGAACTTGTGGTCAATCCTCAAGAGGTGGGTGAACAAACAAAAACCCACAAATTCTGACAAACTCCAAACATTAATTAGGCAAGAATGGGCAACTGTAAGTCAGTATGTGGCCCAGAAGTTGATTGACAGCATGCCAGAACGAATTGCAGAGGTCTTCTTAATGAAGAGTTAACACTGCACATATTGACTCTTTGCATAAACTTAATGTACTTGTCAATAATAGCCTTTGACACTTATGAAATGCTTGTAATTTTATTTCAGAATTTCATAGCAACATCTGACAAAAAGGTCTAAAAACCCTGAAGCAGCAAACTTTGTGAAAACCAATACTTGTGTCATTCTCAAAACATTTGGCCATGACTGTACAATGTGGAATATTACAATTATGCTCTTTTCCTGCAGCCTTCCGGATTGGGCGACATTATCCAATCATTTTATGTTCACATCGGCCACACTATTCTGCCTGTGGAACAATCCACAATTTCTACAGGTATGAATCAGACTATATTTGCAGTCTGGGTACAGGGTAGGATCAGGTTCCTCATTGAACTGTCCTTACTCTGTTCCTTCCTTGATTTCTCAGACCTACAATTCAAACATTCCTTACTAGAAAACATATTTAGCAATATTTTCAGATATGACAATTATATCGCTCTATATACGTACGGATCATGGCTGTATTCATTTCAAACTTGAGTCTCTGTGTCTTTTTCATCCAAAAGATAAAGGGCTGGACACTACAATATACAAAATAACGCTTGGCCTAAAGATGTAATATTGGCTCTTACTGACATTAACATGGATCTCTTGCCAAAGTTATTTCCTTTACCAACGCCTATCAAAGGAGTTTAAAAGTAACTTTATAAAGTAATTCTACACATATGTAGTGCCACATCCTGCAAATAGGCATGAAAAATTATTTTTGATATATTTATATATATTATTTTGGTCACTTATAGGTAAACACACCTAATTTGTCAATGTTTCGTTATAATCTATTCCTTCGATCCCACTGTAAATAGGGGTGCCTACCTGTTTCGATTGTTAAATTCTATTTTCAGTAGAGAGGGGTTCATATGATTGTAAAAGAAAAACAAATCGTAAAACTGAGATTTTATTCTGTACAAACATAACATTCTCATATGATTAACTGGAAGTACAAGACTATTATATAATCATTTAGGACATAGCAAGGAGACAAAAAAACAAAAAGGACTATCGCTACCAGTCACCTATTTCGGGAAAAGTGCATACATTGAAGCTGTGAATAAAAATGTTTATAGCTCAGATTGCAATCTCTGGATTTTTTGCAAATTCCTTATTTAAATATTTCCGTCCACTTTTACCATCCCTTTTTAATTTTTTCCCATACAGCAGTATAAAGAGAAACAAGTGATTCAGATTGCAAGCTCCAGATTAATTTAGGAAAATTCCATTGGTACAAGAGTTTGTTAAGCTATTATTTTTCTCATTTGCCAGAAGACAGTGTAACATGCACAAGTGATTCTTGCAAATGAAACATTTCAGGCTAGCTCATTTTGTTAATTATATTACAAGGGATACCTATGGGAATGCCAGGGCAAATGCCACAGAAAGGAAGGGCTGATATAAATAAAAGCATAACAATAATGACAAGCTTTATGTAGCACAATTTAATAAGAAAAAATGCTACACATTTTATTGTTACTTTATTTTGACCTTGCATTTTTTTCTCCATGTGGAACTAAAATAAGAGAGATTTATCAATGCCTGCTTGCTATGCAGAATGCATACCATAAGATTAATGTTTGTGATAGACCGCCCTAAGGCTGAGGTTAACTCAATGAAGATGCTTTTATAAAAATAAAAACTTATAAGAATGATTCTGTTCCTGTTTATATATTTTTTTTCTTTATTACGACAATTATGTTATTTCCTTCATTTTGCCATCTATAGCTTATATCAAAGTTTTGAAGACTTTTTGAAGCAAACCCCAGGCATTTATCAATAGCTTGTCCTACAGGTTGAACATAACAGGAATACCCCCTAGAAGCACAAAAGCTCATACTATAACTATAAAGTATACTTTCTATAAAGCTCATACTATAACTATGTCGTGCTGCTCTAATACATTTGGAAAATATCATTATATATTTATATTCTCCAATTTCTTATTTTAAAATGTCTACAGTGGATTTTTGGTGGTCCAAACCAGTGAATGTATTAATATTTAGGTATAGCCATAATCCTTTTATAAATGGATATTTGGGAAAAGTTACCATAGTAAAAAAGTAAAGTAAATAGAAATGGTGTCTAATACACTAAATTACAGCCTCTACATTTTTCACTTAATTGTAAAAAGAAATAAAATGCACAGTCATTTTCTGATTGGCCAGGTATGCTGTTTTGCTTAAGGTACATAGTAGCCAATAACTAGTTGACATCTTCTTTAAAATTAAAACCATGGTGCATCTGAGATGCACTAGACCAGAAGCAGCTGATCTTGTAGGGAGAGTGACTTGCCAGATTCATCTGTAGTTTATTCACTTTATTTCAGAATAGGTTGTAATAGATCATGTCACATTATCTACACTATTTTATCCTCCACCGTTCCCAAACCAGGGGCATACAAGCAATAGAATTCAATAATTACTCTATATAGAGCTGTGTATAAAAAATGTTGATGCCCAAAGAATCTTAATAAATAAGTAAAGTTTAATATTCCTATCGTATCACATGTTCCACCAGGAGGAGGACAATAGGGATTTACTGCGTCATATTTTTAATTTATGGCATATTGTCTTAACTATTCTTTCGGAAGCTAATGCTTGGAGAATTGCAAGCTGTGCCCTTTGTGTCATTTAATTACTCCTTTCCATTGTTTTATATCTTGAAAAAATAACCAATGGAATCATTAAATGAGGTTAACCAAATAAATTTTTAATTTTAACTAACTTGACAATGCATACATTTATGCAGTGGCAATAATTAATTTTGTTGCATCCTGAATTGTAATCTTAAGTATTAATCCTCATATTTTAATGTATCTTGTTGTTCATTTGTTGCAAATAATCACTGTTAATTTTTTCCCTTCTTCCAATAAATGCCACTATGTGTTTGATTAGTTTAATACAAGCCAGGTTTATATTAAATGTAATTCTGCTCACTTACACAATATGCACAGCAGGAGTTAGAAGATGTAGAGTCATTTTGCTGCTTATTTTATTATTCAATAACATAGCAGGAATATGTAAAATATTATCAGAAATGAAAATAACAATCTAAAGCACACATAATTTAACAGCTTCAACTTCACTGCAGTTAAAGGGTTTAAAAAAAGTCTAGTGTATATATGAATTTGATATCAGATTCTCTATATACATTATAAGTTAAAATCAAGAAAAAGTTAATGGGCCTGAGTCATTAAGGAGAGTAAGGCAAAAAAAAGAGAGTACATGTTCTCTGGGGCAAACCATGTTACAATGCAAGGGGTGCAAATTTGTTTATTATTTTGCACACAAGTTAATTATTGGTTGTGTTTTCCTCTAGCACACAAATATTTGATAGCTTTATTTTTTACACTGAAAGTTAAAGTTGATCTAGAACATGCCCTACATCAAATATAAATCTGTCTCCACATTATACATTTACCTCCCCCTCCAATGCAACATGGTTTTGCCAAGGTGCAAAGTTACTCCTTTTGTATGCTTTGCTCTCCTTAATGACTCAGGCCCAATGTGTTAAATTGATACCTTTCATTAGCTAACTAATAGAAATAAAGATAATAGAATAATAAAAGTTTTTGAGACTAATTAGGTGATGTTGACAAGGATTTTGTGTACAGTGGGAGGGGAGGGGTGTTTCCAGTGCAACGCCATCACCACCCTGCCTGGTATAAGGATGTCCCCATATGTACCTATGGTGGTGTAGCAGCTGGTCCATGTAGAGATGAAAAAGGGCAACAAGCAGAGAGGGGGCCAAAGTAATCGTGGTGACTTTCCTTACCAGGTCAAATGTCTAGAACACGTCTCCCACAGCACCTCTTTTGTGCCAGCAAACTTTGTGTGGGTGGATCACATCTTCTGTAAGATGGCAGGGGTTAGGTAAATCCTATGCATTAATCCATTTTTGATCACATGTTTAGAGATCTCCAAATAAAGACAATTCTAGTGATTAGGCCATTTGACAGGGATTTTTTTCATGAATTTATATTCCCATCTCTTTTTCTCTTTCTATGTTTTTAAGTTTCTTATTAAAATAGTGATCCTCTTGTCATTTCTGCTGTGGTTACCCTTGTAGAAATGCTCTTCTACAGGAACATCTACTTTGCAACTATTAATAGTTAATCTCTCTTCATTCATTCACTGTCACAATGTTTTTCTTGATTCTCCCACCTACAGTCCTGCAGTGGGGAGTTTCACATATTATTAGGTACATTTAATTGCAGGATATGTAGGCAAAGATACTCTGAATGTTGTTTCTGCTCTACTGATGGACTTTAGGTTGGGTGGATATCTGTGCGCTACAAGAGGATATTGGAAGGATATTTTCTGGAGTCTGTTATCTTTATGCAGCACAGGTTGAACAGCTTTGATAACTTAGAGAAGGACCACCAGATGTGTGTGATATGTGATCATTAGGATAACAGAGACTTGCTCTTACTTTTGCTTTTAGTTCAAATCTTTTAAACTAGATAAAAAGATTACTTTTTTTATATTGAGCATGAATTGCTTTGGTGCTGTAATACTGTAAGATAAAGGCTTTTTTAAGGACCACTATATGTTTATTTTAGTCTGTAATGTCAGAGCAGATATGGTTGGTAATTGTAATACTTGACTGTAAATGATGCATTGCTCAAACTCTTTGGGGTGGAAGCAGTCATTTCTGTTTGAAGCATTCCCCAACCCCTACCACCTGGCACCGAAGTAATTCACCTGCCACAGAAGGGAAAATGTTGATGATTAGTGCGTCAATGTGTCAATTGCATTTAATTGGTTGACTTCCTCAGCTAATTATAAGCTGTGGTCAAGTGACAACAGAGGATAAAGTATATGACATGTTTAAGATGAAAATTGTTATATGTAAGGTAGGCATATCAATCTGTAGAGGATATAGGTAGGTTATATGGTTCTTTTCTTACTTCATATGTGTCAAGTAAATGAATGCATGCAAGTTTCAATTTAATGTATTTTTTTAATGTGGAGTGAAAAATATTGTGCTTCTTTTAGGAAGACTCATTATAGCAATTTTACAATTTAGACATAAATAAATGTTCATATCATATGATCATTCTAGACCCATACCTAACTAAAGTAATTGTGACTAAATATGAACTCCATAAGTGTAATATTTCCTGTGGTTGACTGTAGTTGTGCTAGGGTGTGGTTTTACAATGCTTGGCAATCCTAGCAAAGGTTGCTGGTGCATTAAGATTCCAAATCCATAGTTGCCAAAATGGATCAAGTACTGCAACATTTATTTTGTTAAGAATTTATTTTATGTATGATATATTGGGGTCTATGTATTAAACTGCGAACAGCCATTAAAATGCAAAAAACAGCAGTTTTCTCCGTAAAATGACAATCGCAAAATGTATTGCCATAATCTGCTTAACGTTTCTGAATGCAGTCCCCATAGATTAATATGGAAACTCTTAATGCTTAAAGAATGACTGTCCAAAAGAATGTTAATACAATAATAGAAATTTGTTAGAAAGTGAAAAATAGGTAAATTATACCAAATTTATTATACAATGACATAAAAAAAGTGAAGAGGCACTTGTGGTTGATACACCTTTGAACAAAAAGGGCCTGATTCATCAAGGCATGCATACTGAGCGTTCTGCGTACTTCCAAATTCAAAAAGGAATGGATCTGAAGATATGTGCGCAGACGAATTTGGGTGTAGATAAATTTAAAGCCCATGTGAAGTATACATTTACAAGAGAATTTACAGGAAAGAAACTATTGCATTAATGTAACCTGTTAATAATATAAGCATTATTGACAAAACAGATATATATATATATATATATATATATATATATATATATATATTATTTATACATTTATTAGGAAGATCTTAATGTCTACTGAACATAAAGTACATTTTTACAGTTTTTCCTGATTGCAAAGACATGTTATAGCATGTATACAAGATTGTCCTTACTAGTATTCAGGACTTAGACTAGCCCTGTAGCTGGGGCAAGAGATATGGCAGATGTGGATGCGCGCACTCGAGTTTGGCAGGCCCTTACTGTACATTAACTATGGGCGAACGTTTATTTTGTGTATGGCCCAGTTCTGAACATGTGCAGAGGGATTTTGCGCACAATACGCACAAAAATGGCAGATACGTGCCTTGATGAATAAGGCCCAAAAACTCAATTGCCTGAGAGCTACCAGAATCACTACTAGAGAACTACAGACATAGAAATATCCTAACACTGGAGCAAGACGTTGTTCAACCAAAGAGAGATTCAAAAAACTAAACCCACCAACAAAAAAAAGATGTAGTAATGTTTAACATTCTAAAATATAGTCTATATTGGACAAGCATGTTGTACACCGCATACTAAAAGAAATAAAAAAAAGATAAAAAAGCAATTTATTTGTATATAGGGCCTGATTCATTACTGATCTTATCTTGTGCGGACGTTGCAATGAGTATTTTAATAACCGACAGGGAGATAAGAAATTCACAATTCAACAAGAACCTGAAAGTTCAAAGACTTGCCCACCTTAAGTCTCGTATGCAACTGACAATAAGATGCAACGGATATTAAGCAATTAGTTCATCTTAAAATTCGCTTCTTATTTAAGATAATAATGTGTTATGCAACGGCAAATGTGGGAGGTGCGAAGGGTTTGTTTATACATGTAAAAACACAATTTGAGTGTATTATATAGGACTATTGTTCATTTTAACACTTACATGTTTATATAACCTGGTACAAATAACTTTGAACTGTTAATCAGATAAATCAACACACCTTCTTATTCACCTTCATGAAAGATTGTGTAATGTGTTTGATTTGAACTAAGAATGTGGATCTCATAATAATTCGCTAGCATAAATAAATATGCCTATTAAAATAAACAGTAGTGTATTTTAAAAAAGTGTATCAATAACGTTACAAAATGCGTAGCATACTCTTCCATAATCGCTACATAGTAGAGTACATACAACCTCCACACAGATAAGGGTCATGAGTCAGGAATTGAAATCATGACTCCATTGTTGGAAGGTTGATCGGCTAACCACTACGGCAATATTCAGTTGGAAAAATTAATACATTCTATAGACTAGAGCGAGAAGCACAACAATACAGCATGCGTGTAACCGATGTAAGAACTACATAATAGTGCTTGAAACCAAAAATAAACATAACACTGGCACTCTTCTCTTCTTCCGAAAAAATATATGCCAGTTAACATCTGCATGTTACCTTAGTGGTTTGTACTTCTGTCTCACAGCATTGGCGTCATGAGTTTGAATACCAAACATGACCATGTCATCTGTGTGCAGCTTGTGGCCCTGAATCTTTACGGAAAGGAATACAAGAGGAGCTGTGTCCAAACCAGCAGAAGTTTTTAATTTGCAAGGGGAAGTGTTCGGCTATTATTTAGCACATAAGGAAAGTAATGGCTTTTTTTCATGTAACACACAAACACAAAAAAAAACCTTGTTTTTTTTTCTGACAATCAAAGTTGCACTACAACATGCTCTATCCCCATTATAAATCTGTCCTTATATTTTACATTTACCTCCCCCTCAAATGCAACTTTGTATGCTGCATGCTTCCATCTATTACTACAAATGTCCTTAGACTTTTGGGGGGGAGAGGGTCTATTTTGAGGGGACATGCTCCTTAGAGTTTAATGCAAGTATTGTCTGCAAACCTTTTATTTTTTATTATCCACCGCTTGTATCATATGTTATGTACTCAGCTTCCCTACAAATCAATGCAGACACTTTATCAGAACAGTGGGCTAGTGATTATCACTTCTGCCTTACAGCTTTGGGTTTCGTTTACCAAACATGGCCTTATCTGCACGGCTTTTGTGGGCCATTAAGATAAGTAAAGCCAAAATTAGAGGAACTTTGAACCTTGTAAAAAATGGTTTTTTTTGCACTAAACTAATGACTCTTTTTTCAGGTACCACACTGATACACTGAAAGGTGATCTAGGACATGCCTTACCCCAATTATAAATATATACCAACTTTTTCAATATACCTTCAATCAAACATGCTTTGACCAAGTTACTACTTTTATTAACTAACTTTTCTTAACGTATCTTGCCCTGTATGCTCGCCCCATGTTTGTGTCTTTGCCTCCGTGAACTCCATTTAACTTCAAATTTATACTGGTAGTTGCATTTGCTAATATCAAATTTATGTGTGTGTGTTTTGGGATGTCTAGTTAGACTGTAAGATCTACTGGGCCAGGGACTGTGTTCTCTGTACAGAGCCGCTGAATTGCTGGTGCCATCATAAATAAATAAGTGATAAAATAAATGATGATGTAGTGTGAAGGTAACAATGTAAATTAAAAATTAATGTATGTTATAAATGTCCATCCATTATTAACCTCAACACATTTCTTGTAATTAAATTAAAAAAGACACACACCAATTTATTTAACAAATTATTGAACATATAGTTCAAAAAACAACATTATTTTTGATATTTTAAACTTATAATTTGTTTGCAATACAATTATTTTATTTTTTTGCAACAGTCTTCAATATTTTTTTATTTTTTTGCGATATTTTAAAATATTGTGCAAGATGTCTTCTTTTGATGGTGGGAGTTCCCACACAGCCTGGGTGTCTTCTTGAGCTATTTAAACAAAAAGGGAAAAAGAGCATGCTTAGGTAATTGTTCAAACATATATTACTTCAAATGGGTGTACTTTGTTTACCCCATTTGATGGGATCAGCAGAGGCATGAAGTGTTACATAACTTTACATTGTTGGCAAAGGTTAATGGTATGCTAAACACAAAACTAATACTTTTGGGTGGCAGATGTATTTATATATACACATTTGTGTGGTGGCCGGGGGTGGGGTTTACTTGAATCACAAAAAAATATTATAATGGCCATCATGCTAGAAAACTGTGGAATGGAAATTGGCATGTGGTTAATCATGATTTGTGATCAACTCAAATGTGCCTCAAAAGGAATACAATTAGGAAAAGGATTTACTGTCAATTCTTACATTCACCCATCGCCACCTCCAACACTGCCTGTGTGGAAGCCACCTCCTCCTCCATGGCCACCTCCTCCACCTCTACCGGTGTATCTTCTGCTGACTCCTCCACCTCCTCCGGCACCTCCTGATCCTCCTCAGCCCTGGCCTCTGTGTCGCCACATCTCTGACGGGCAGTTGCAATAACTATAACACATTAGTTTCTATAAAAATGTTCTCTCTGTTTCACAGTTATCTACATGTAGTCATATAATAATGAGAGCTAACATTGTGAAACCTGCATTTAGCAAAAGAGATAATTAATAGTCTTTAAACAAAAACCACAAAAATTAATCTGACACAACACTTTCAGATGGCCTGTAACAAATCCTGGATTTGGACTAGGTGGCATTTTTAAATGTAAAAACAAGTGCTATATTACTATTGTAGTTTTCTTGCAAAATAATTATAGAATCTAAATAGTGACAGATTATGGAGACATATTACAGGAGGTATTTGGGTAAGGACTTCTAATATGCTTAAATCAGCATAGGGCAACTGTGATCATTGTCCCCAAAAATTGCCTGCTCAAATATTTGCATTATAACTTATCTGCCACAGTTAGATTAGAATTGTCTGGAAGTGAACATGACCACGTTGTCTTAGTGCTTAGCACTCCTGCCTCACATCACTGGGGTCATGAGTTTAAATCCTAAGCATGCTTTATCCGTCTGGAGATTGGACCTCCATCAGTAATGAAACTAAATGAAATATTAACCCAAAATAAAATAACGAAAAAACAGACCCAAAAGTATGTGGCATTGGATAGGGAGTTACATTTGTATTCTGCATACAGATAAAGATTTGTGATAGGGCATGTCCTTTGAAAACATATAAAAAATGATGACAAAACAAATGAAAAGTATGTGGATTACATTATTTTATGCCATTAATAGAGAACTCACTTCTCTCAATCTCCTCCCATAGCTCCTGCAGAAGCCGAGGCTGTCGCAGATCACTCCATCGCCTCTGCAGTTGGACGATGGAGCACCTGCAGTAATATTGTCTCCAAATGTAGTGGCACATCCACTGGTATGCCCACAATTTTATCTCATTAGAGATATACCTGCCTGCAGGCATACTGTCCATGCCCTTGGCAAGGACCCTCAGTTCGCATCTGGCAAAAGCACTAGCCCTCATTTTGTGTCTGTACTCTGCTCAGTACTCTGCTCTGTGATTGGTTCTCAGAGCACGTGTGGGTGAGCTCATGTCACTCGCGGATCTTTTCTACATCTGTGTGCAAAATGTCTGCCTGTCATTCATTCATCGCATCCTAGGAAAGAGGGGGCGGATAGATGGGAAATGTACTCCGCTATTGCAAATTACTGGCACTTTATATAAGAGGAACCTGTAATTGCAGGCACCTGATAATAGGCACTAGATTTTTAAGAGTGATAGTTTTTGTTCTAGCTGAGTTGTAAATGTAAGCATATAAATAAAGTGTAAAATTGATATGTAACTACCAGAAAAAGCAGACTGTAATTTACTTATGATTGAAAATATGTGTCTGTAATTTAAAACATAACTTTATGATATGGTTTTGATAAGGATCAAAGTAATCATTTTTTTGGACTCTAATTTCCCTCATGAATCTGGTCCTCCTATCCTCACAAACTTACTGAGGAATTAAATTTTAAGCAGTTGGGGCCTTTTAAAAATGGATGAGACCATTGGTGGAGTGATCCCTGATAAACCTGTTTTCGTGTATAAGAAGGCCCCCAATATTAAAGATAAGGTGGTAAGAAGTTGTTTAGAGGAAGAAACCAGGAAGTCAATTAGAACAGTGGGCTTCCATAGGTGTGGGTCATGTGTAGCATGTAGGACATGCAAGTCTTCCAGTACTAAGACAACGGAGCTGGAGATCAATGGACATAAATTTTCAATTAATCAGTTTATAACATGCAACACAAGAAATGTCATTTATTTAATGAGATGTAGTTGCGGTAAAATTTATGTGGGGAAGACCACCCGCCCCCTGAAAATAAGGTTAAGAGAGCATATTTACAATATAAAGAAAGGGGTAGAAACACATTCAGTATCTCAACATTTTAAAAATCAACACATGTGCAAACCTGAGCAAATAGAACAATTTTGGGGCATTCAGGTTATAGAAACATCTTGGAGGAATAAGGATCTGGCTGGCAATCTAGCCAGGGCAGAAATGCGGTGGATATTTAATTTACAGGCTCTGTCTCCTATAGGTCTTAACACAGACTTTGAAATTAAATGGTTTCTATGATGGGTTGTGTATGATTATCTATAGGGTGTTGGTCCCCGTTTTTTAGTCCTATGTGGATAGGGAGTATGTACATATTAGTCATAAGTTGTGATTCAGATGTCTAATCTATGCTAAAATGAATACTGATCGTATCATATGTTTTTATTTATTTTTTTCTTTCACGGGATCCACGAATTTGTCCGAGAATTGGGTATGTTCATGAACAATAAAGTTGTTTGGGTATATTCAGGAACAATAAAGTTGTTGAACATCAGACCTCGTTCTGACTGGAGGACTGTTTCCTCCGGAAGAAGAGTCAACGGAGGAGGGACTATGGGCGGATCCCGGTAATAGGAGTGACTATTTAAATTGCGGCTGTATGGTTTTAATTGTATGCCTTGAAAAAGACCCACGACGGACAGGGTTGAAACGCGTTGGCGGCTTTTCCCAGAGACCGAGTGACCAGTGTGACACGTGCTTGTGTTTTGGATCCCAAGCTGCAGCAATACCATCTATAAGTGGATCCCTTCACAGGCTGTATACACATTGCCATCCGGTACGGGGCTTTTATATCATTATGTGGATACGTTTGCACATGTGTGCTTTCCAGTTTTATTATTGTTTTTATTTGTTCCATTGATATTAAATGTGTATTTTGGGGTAATGCACGAAGTTGTCTTCGTATGCTTTTTTTTTATATATTCCATGCCCCATCGCTCTTCTGGAGACATTTTCCATATTTGTTTGTGTGAGGAAGAGGAGGTTGGATTTGAAAAGCGCAAATTATTCTATGGAGATGTAAGCATATACCCGAGAGGGGCGTTGAGGAGAAGATATCACGAGTGTGGTGCTGTGAGGAAAAACGACATATCTTAGGACTCTGACACATACTATCATTTTGGTGGTGGACTTGAAAGTATTAGATCATATGTTTACATAATAAGCTATGTGGTCTTGTATGTTTTTTTTTGTGTTTTTCCATTCATTTCATATGATGACATCTTTGAGTCCTAAGCGAGGAATACCATCCAATTATGAATAGCACATTTGGTTTATCAACATCTATGGGCATGAACGGAAGCGCAAGTGTATGTACTCAATTTTTGTATATATCTATGTGATTTTGAATTAGTTGTGGAAATTCTAGAGTACACACGCGGCTGCATGCCGAAGTGGAGCGCCTGATAGAATTGATTATCTATTCTATATATTTGTTTATACCATGTTGAAAAGAAAAAGATGTCCTGATAATAATTTGAAAAAATACATGTACATGAAAAAAGGAATGTTCTTTATATAGGCTTATCCTGAGAGCCGTCCACAATACTGGGTAATACATATAGACATAGAGGTAAGAGAATGTGGGTGTCCTCGGCGTACAGGTGGTATTGGAGGTCAAATGAGCAAATTAGTACCCCAAGACAAGAGATGTACAATATTAAAGTACAACATTTAGAAAAAAAAAGAAGCCTTGTGAGACTTCAAAAGAGAGTGAAAGGGAAAGGGAGAATATGTCAGGGGTGGGTACACTAGAAGAGTGGTTAGAGAGGTAGGAAGTGACCCAGGAGAGAACTGTGTCTAGATAGACAATAGAGTCAAGGATGTGTAGGAGAAGACGGTGTTAAACAGTGTCCAAAGCAGCAGAGAGTTACAGGAGAATGAGTAATGCTATAAAAAAAGATTAATATTTATTTATAAACACAATTTCAGTAATCAAATGAAACACAAAATAAAAACAAACTGAAAATACAAACTCCTTTGTAAAATTAAAAATTACAAATATCAAATACAAACACATGCATGTTGATTTTATCTCATTGGTTAGAGGTGTTGCAAGGCAGGTCATGCTTTATCCCATAATTGCTGTCTTCTTTATCTGTTTAAAATACTAGAGAAAAAGCAATCAACCTTAGGCCATTTTGAAACAAAATTTTACTGTTCTGTGTGTACTTTGTATACCTGTACCTTCTAGCTGTAAAACCTACAATAACGCAGGTCCCCCAATAACCTAAACGGAATAACATTGTTAACTATAGATTCTTACATGCTGCAAAGGGCAACTCATTTATGTCTTAAACTTCCTCCATGAAATTATCCTTGTCTCACCTCTTTTGTGCGCTAGCTGACAGCTGGGTCATAAGGTCTGTTGGAATAAATTACAAACATTTAGCTATTTACTAAATGCTGTCTGTTTCTCACTTATCCTCAAAATGAGAGAATGCGAGGGATCTCCATTAGAAAACATTGACAAACCAGTGCCTTAAAATCAATAAATGCACAACACTTAGTTTATGTACTTTACCTGGGCAGAAAAGAAAATTCACATAGTGAGTCAGGTATATGATTAACACAGTCTATGCTTAATTACTGAATAATTATTATTTTTCTAAGTGCTATGGCTATAAAACTCACATCTGATAATCTCAGCAGGGGCAGAGGTAGCCCTTACAGCATGATTTCAAAATTGCAAATTTAAAGGTAAACATTTGTTTATGTCCAAACTATGTGGTGCATACATTTGTATATGTTTTGAAAAATGAAACAGGCCTTTACTTTCATCACCAAAAAAAAATTGTATTTTTAGGATGTTGGAGAATTTTAAAAGTGTGATATATACTATATTAGAAAAATATTTTACTTTGCAAATCAGTCTGGAACCTGAAGTGGCCTGCCTCCACAGTTTCAAGAGGGCTGGGGATCTGTTGGATAAACATGCAACATGGAAAAGTGCAAAAACACACAAGAATCATCTTAATAGATATTTGATTGAAAAGCTTCACAACAACCCTCCCCCCAAAAAATGAAAATTGGGTTAAAATTTATAATACAAACAGCACACACATTAAAACGCACATTACATATGAAAATAGAGATGCACTATTATTGTGGATATAAAATATCTTACAAACACAATATTGTCTATAAAAAAAGTGTCTATAAAAGAGTAAAAATATAACTCTCAATGCAAATAAAATTCCACTATACAAATCCACACCAATGAACTCCACTATAGACTCCTAACCAACTTCATGTGTGCATGAAGTAGTCTTTATAGTGAATTGTAATGAGACAAGTATATGCAGGTGTATGGCCCACTGTGGTATCAGATGACGAGATCTGATGCTGGGTGTATGCAACGCTGGTTACAGAAATTTGTTGTTTACTTTTATAATGATTAAAAAATGTTTGTGTTTATTTCTGATTGCTAATTATTCTGAAATGCATTAGCAAAGACTTTCATATTTTAATTTTTGTTAAACAAAACATGATCCGTTATGTCTGTTACTAAGAAGGTGTGTGCAATTGTTAATTTAATTATGCTCATTAACACTTTAGGTTGCCACTAGTTTCTGTGTTGTAGGTTTGTTACAAACCTACAACACAGGTTAGGTATGCCTTACTGGTTAGACAAATGAGTTGGCAACAGTAGGGTCATGAGTTCGAAACCACAATCATCCCTGTATCTGTGTGGATTTTGTATATCCCCATGCTTCTGTGGGTTTACTCCAAAGTGTCACTTATAGAAGAGTACGCTAGTATATGTTTTTACGTTTGCTCTGTCTATAGCATTGTATAGTGCATGGATATGAATGTTTGCAAATTATTAGCCATTAAATTTGCATCCACAGTTATTTACAATTCAAAATTACACATGACACATTTTTCATGTCGGAGAACAAGAGAACGTGTGTGTGTAGTTCTTTATTGTTTAAACCTTAAACCTTCATGTTGGTAGTAGTGACTTTGTTGTGCTGTATTTTTTTCTCAGCACTATAAGCTTAGTTGATGGTTTATGTACTCACATTTATTTTTACCTAAGAGCACTTTCAAACATAATACTTAGTATTCAAGACTACGTAATGTATGTAACGCTCAATCTGCATGTTGGCTTAGTGGTTAGACAATACACTTTTCATCGGTGGGGTCATGAGTTAGATTCTGTGGAATATGCCTATATTGCATGTTGAAATTTGTGTGGAGGTACAACACAGATGTTAAAGGACCCGTATTTACGCCATAATTGCGCACGCTATCTTCTTCTTTTGTTCCTGGATACACTTGTTATCTTACCATATGCATTTACGCTTTACCACGTATGACACGCCTACTTCAGACCTTTAAACCTGATTTACTGTATCACACATTTATATATATATATTATCTCCTATATCAAGACATTATAAATTCATAACCACAACGCAGATATATATGTATGAAATAGAATCTTTACTTGTACAATAATGTAATAATATAATTTCGATAACATAATCTTACACACGGTACATATAATAGATGGCATTCTGTGTGTAGGTACAATAACTTATTAATTATGCATGTGTGTGTGTGTGTGTGTGTGCGCATGTAACTGTGTGTGTGTATCTCAGATCATCTTACAATGTAGTCACCATCCAAAATGGCTGACTTGCCATGCTTGTTGCAAACTCATGTCATCTCACAAGGCCTCAACGTCAGGGCAGACCCATAACTCATTACATGCAGTATTAGCTAGTCCACCACATATGTCCACTAACATTTCTTGTCTAGCAGAGGGGGGGGAAGAGATCTCTACAAAACTTCCCAGCAAGAGTCTTTTCACACATCTGTTTAACTAGTAGCAATTACACGCATAGGGGGGGAGGGGATGAGAGCACAGACCAGCCAGACGATTTACCAAATACAGTCAGTAACAAATAAGTAAATAAGTAAACTCAACAATCAGAACTTCAAGTGTTATACAATACAGTATGAATATCTAGCAGATATTCACAGAGAAGCCACACTATTGCTACATCAAATACAATACTATTCAAGTATGAAGTCTATTGTATTGTTACAATCAAACTCCTAAGCAAAATAAACACTTACTACAATGACATCTAATTCTATGACTATCCCATGCAACATTACTTTCTATGCTTACAGTATTACCTTAAACAAAAACCATTCTTAACAGCTAGACCACATGGTCTGTGACTCTATAAGAAAGCTTACAACACAGCCTATTGTAGCTCCTATAGTCTATAGATCACTAACAATACACAGAGTACATTTTACTCATGTTTACAATGTCAGCAGAGCCCTATTAAAGGGCTCATATATACTTTACTATTTTTCAGTCCATACAGGGAGATAATCCTTGCTGTGTGTATCTGCGTAATCAGTCTGATCCAAAAAGGCAGTTTTGTCTTCAGAAGTTAATTACAAAACTTCTGTGGGATGGGCTGATGTATCTGATTGGAGGCCAATTCCTTTGATATGTAAAAGTACTGAGCCTCAGTTCCTTCAGACAAAAGCTTATGTACTTTGATATAGTGGGGAGAAGAGAAAAGTTATTTAAGGAAGGAAAATGATATATATATAATAATCAATTATATATATCTTCAACAGTCCCCCTGTTTGTCAGTGTCTGCAATAACAGTTAAACTGACAAAAATCCATTAATTTTCCATCTTAACGTAATATGTTTCAGAATGTGTGAGTATATGTATGTGATGAAGCATTCAGTTTGTAATAAACATGAAAATGCAATTTTTAGTATAAAATATCAAGTAACAAAGGGGATCGGCGCTAAAGGGCCTCAGGCGTCGGTATGTCTGATGAAAAAAAACCTTTTTCTTATTTACTGACAGCAGGAAAAAAAATCAACACATGTCGAGGCACACCCCTTTAAATAATCCCTCAACAATTAAATCTAGTTTTTGGACAGTCTCTTCTTGGTGTGATGTCTCTGTGATGTCATCCTCTTCACAAAGTACGATGGGAGTCATCTTTAGGGCATCTGTGTCCAGGTCTCATTTGTGTCCAGGTCTCATCTGTGTCCAGGTCCTGCAGTCTTCGGATCCATTCTGTCATCTATTAGAGGTGTGGTCTGCTACAGCTGGGCACCGCCTTAATTCTCATTATCTATTAGGGAACAAACAGAAAATATCAGTTGTTTTGAAATCTTAACTTTCTCCTACCCATATGAAGTCTTCTCCGTCCGGTCCGCCTGTAGAATTCTTCCGATATTCTGCCATTCTCCGTTTCTGGATTCCTAGTATGGGAACAAAAAACAAGAAATTCTTCGGAGAATTTCCCCTATCGAGCGTGGTTAATTATCTGACCCTGCCTGCTGATGATTTAAGAATAAATTCCAGGTATCACTTCGATTCTGAAAACCATTTAGTGTCATTCTGCAACCCAGGCTGCCTTTATTTAATTTTTTTATTTTATATATATATATATATATATATATATATATATATATATATATATATATATATATATATTCTAACTATCCCCCCTTTCTCCTCTACAATGATCTCGCTATCAATTGGGGAGAAGAAGCTTAGGAATCGTGATCTGAACTTTGTTAGCCTGTGGAGACAGAAAAGAAACATGAGTATACATACAAAACATGTCATCATTTATTCAGAGAATTCACTGTTTGAAAATGTACACATTCACTTTTTACATCAAGTTACCCCTGTGGTATCTCTTCCGAAAATGTTATGTTCTACCACCTTTGCTGGGTAATGGATCTATGTATCTAATTTGTAAACACCACCTAAGCAAAGCATGTGAGTGTCCCTAAAAGGAACTAAATGTTAATACATCAAAGCAACCTCTGATTTATCTATACTCTTATAGGCCATTGCCCCTCCCCCTGTTCCTGGTGGATAAAGTACTTTATCCTGTATCAGGGTTACCTTTAAATGGTATTTATAATACATTATACAGAGAATATTGTCCTAAAATTCCCAGGATAATATGAAGGAGGGGAGGGGGGGTTCATACCTGTACCTTACACAGTTTGTGACCTTAGACATTGTTATGATTTAGAGTGATAAATAATTTATCAAATCTTGCATAACTCATCACTATTATGTTAATATTACATACATTGTACATTATTCTCTGAAAAGAAATAAAAATAAAAATCCTGCCTCATGCATAAAATCTGCAGCTTCAACCACAGCGCTGTCATCAGCGCTAACATTAAGTAATCGGCACTATTTAGCCCAATTTCCAGTGCTAACAAATACAGCGCCAATAATTGCGCTAATCCAGCACCATATCCAGTGCCAATTACTGCTCAATTTCAGCACCCCGTCCAGTGCCAACATTATTATCCAGCACCATATCCAGTGCCAATGACTGCTCAATTTCAGATCCCCGTCCAGTGCCAACATTATAATCCAGCACCATATCCAGTGCCAATTACTGCTCAATTTCAGCACGCCTTCCAGTGCCAATATTAAGCAGCGCCATTTTCAGCGCTAAAATTAAATACAGCGCCAATAATTGCGCTAATCCAGCACCATTTCCAGTGCCAATTAAAATATTCCCTACACTATTCTAACATTCCCTATTATTTAATACTAGCTACAGCGCAGCTTCTCTGCGCCATAACAAAACTCATTGTTACCTGTAATCCGTGTTACTTCTCACGAATCCTCATTGTTGCCACTAGAAAGATCCTCTTCTTTCAGGACGTCTTTCTCCTTGCAGCAGGACTTAAAGAAACAATACAACAACGAGTATCCAAGAAATTTTCAATTTAAATTTTTTTCTGTTATACACTTGTGTATTAGTGATTTGTATGAATATCTCCCTGTCTACTGAGTGGAAATGCTGTTCTCAATCGTATAACGATTGGTAATCATGTGCAGATATGGTTGCACCCAGCCAGAATAGCTAATAATGGCTTTACCGAGTAAACATTTTCCATGATCTGCTCATAATTTAAGTGTCGCCAAAGCCGTGCCCACTAAACAACTGTCAAAGGCGTGTTTCTACAGAATTTACATATTGGAGTACCTCTATGGATTACCGAGTACACTTAATCTACAAGATACAAGCAACTTGAACTATCCATTTAACATAAAATATTGTATCAACCCAAAGTAACTATCGGCGTATAATACAATTTGCGCCTTTTTCCGCTATTTTCGTCACGTCGAATAATACGCACCCGTGACATCTCCGATGTACTTTAGAGGCATCTTTCTACACAATCCTCAAAACAATCACCTCCTACCACTACAATACAGGACAGGGTGTCCCAGCTTTCACGCTTATGCGTTCCTGCTAAGAATCCGTGAGCGCTACTCCCGCGATTCTTTTGTTTGACAGGGTTCTATAATACCCAGATATCACACACACCTCTTGACAAAAACCGCCAAGTACCCAAGAGTAAAAAACAATTCTAGATTCGCTGTAATTAATTATATATCTTCCAGGCCTCAAGTAAAACAATGTTATCAGTTCAAACCTCTTTCCAGAGAAAGCGTACGCTAATAACACATAAGTATCACCTCCTTTGTGTACCTATGCTATTCGTCCCCGCTCCTCTACCGAATTAGATTAACAATATAACAATTTTCACTACTATATCCTAGTATATTATAATTAAAACAGCCAGGGCTAGGCTCGCCAATGTTAAAGGACCCGTATTTACGCCATAATTGCGCACGCTATCTTCTTCTTTTGTTCCTGGATACACTTGTTATCTTACCATATGCATTTACGCTTTACCACGTATGACACGCCTACTTCAGACCTTTAAACCTGATTTACTGTATCACACATTTATATATATATATTATCTCCTATATCAAGACATTATAAATTCATAACCACAACGCAGATATATATGTATGAAATAGAATCTTTACTTGTACAATAATGTAATAATATAATTTCGATAACATAATCTTACACACGGTACATATAATAGATGGCATTCTGTGTGTAGGTACAATAACTTATTAATTATGCATGTGTGTGTGTGTGTGTGTGTGCGCATGTAACTGTGTGTGTGTATCTCAGATCATCTTACAATGTAGTCACCATCCAAAATGGCTGACTTGCCATGCTTGTTGCAAACTCATGTCATCTCACAAGGCCTCAACGTCAGGGCAGACCCATAACTCATTACATGCAGTATTAGCTAGTCCACCACATATGTCCACTAACATTTCTTGTCTAGCAGAGGGGGGGGAAGAGATCTCTACAAAACTTCCCAGCAAGAGTCTTTTCACACATCTGTTTAACTAGTAGCAATTACACGCATAGGGGGGGAGGGGATGAGAGCACAGACCAGCCAGACGATTTACCAAATACAGTCAGTAACAAATAAGTAAATAAGTAAACTCAACAATCAGAACTTCAAGTGTTATACAATACAGTATGAATATCTAGCAGATATTCACAGAGAAGCCACACTATTGCTACATCAAATACAATACTATTCAAGTATGAAGTCTATTGTATTGTTACAATCAAACTCCTAAGCAAAATAAACACTTACTACAATGACATCTAATTCTATGACTATCCCATGCAACATTACTTTCTATGCTTACAGTATTACCTTAAACAAAAACCATTCTTAACAGCTAGACCACATGGTCTGTGACTCTATAAGAAAGCTTACAACACAGCCTATTGTAGCTCCTATAGTCTATAGATCACTAACAATACACAGAGTACATTTTACTCATGTTTACAATGTCAGCAGAGCCCTATTAAAGGGCTCATATATACTTTACTATTTTTCAGTCCATACAGGGAGATAATCCTTGCTGTGTGTATCTGCGTAATCAGTCTGATCCAAAAAGGCAGTTTTGTCTTCAGAAGTTAATTACAAAACTTCTGTGGGATGGGCTGATGTATCTGATTGGAGGCCAATTCCTTTGATATGTAAAAGTACTGAGCCTCAGTTCCTTCAGACAAAAGCTTATGTACTTTGATATAGTGGGGAGAAGAGAAAAGTTATTTAAGGAAGGAAAATGATATATATATAATAATCAATTATATATATCTTCAACAACAGACAAGCAGCTGTTCCAAATAATTTGAATCCAAACAAATGGAAAATATCCACAGATAAAAGCATAAAAAACCTAATTGCCAAAAAAAGAAGGGAAAAAAATCCTATTATTATTATTATATTATACGTGAATGAATTCCCACAGCCAAATATTTAAGCTGTGCATGTACCAAATATTTAGGGCTATAATATTTCATTGTATAATTATTGACATTGATAAAAATTATAAAAGGAAAAAAGCTTGTTATGAAAGAAGTTTATGCTCAGCTTTTCGTTCTAGTCTATATCATGCACATATTGTTTCCACTTGCACGTTGGCTTAGTGGTTAGACAATCCACATTTCAACTGTGGGGACCTGAGTTTTAATCCTTACTCACTGCCTTTTCTCTGTGGAATTTATATATCCTTCCCATGTTTGTGCTGATTTCCTATGTGTCCCTTATACAAAAGTACACGTAGTTTAAGTTTGCTCAATTTTAACAATTTATCCTCTTATGTCTTTCATATTATTATTAGCGTATTATTAGACATTGTTTTACAATATTACATATTACACATCAACCACTTTACATTGCAAATTATTACAACTGTGCATCCACCATATTTGTTTTTAAAAAAGAGTATATGTTTAATGTTTGATATTAATATAAAAAAAGACAAAAAAAATGTATATAGAGATATGTGTTGCATATATAGTTGTGAGTGTTTTAAACAAACAATGCTTTTTGAACACTTCAGTGTTGTTATTCAGCACTGCTGCTATAGCTGCTTTGGACTTAAACATGACCCCGAGCTTCCTCAAGTTTAAGCAAGAAGCTAAGATACAATTCTGAGCATTTCTTCTTAACTATCCCACGGATCCGGAGGTAAACGCCTACTCTTCTTAAGTCACTGCAAATAACGCCTGCTTTTCTTAAGTCAGTATGATCGCCGTCAAATCTCCGCCCATTCTCCTCCCTTTCCCAACCATTTTTTCTTAAGTGTTGGGAGAACTTCTTAAGTGCAATTAAGAAGGATTTTCATCCTAAGCTAAGAAATTCTTAACTTACGCAATGGATTTTCCTTAACTCCCTTTTCTGGGCATGCGCAGAGAAGATTTTCGTAAGATCCGCAAAAAACAGCAGATAAGATCAGTAATGAATCAGGCCCATAGTCTCTAAAGTGATGAATCCCACTTGAGGATGCGAACAGTAAACAAGTTCAGTCACAGTGGCTAAATATATAATGCTGATGAATTGTGTTACAAATAAAAGAAATGTGTAATTATATGGTAATAAAGTTTATAGACTTTAAGGATCCTTGATTGCAAATATAGACATAGACAAATCATCAGTTTTAGCATGAATAATCATAATGGTAACCAAATGTACAAAATTCATAAAATAACAGTTGTTAGTACCAAAAATATTTCTGTACTGTGAAGTATAAATCCTTGAGGGGTATTTTTACTAAAGCTTCATTAATGTTGGTGACTTTGCCCTCCAAGATGCAAGATTTAGTATTCAGTGGTTTAGAGGGTGAAAAGTAAAACCATTGGTGAAGTGCAGCTGTTTCAAAACTCCTAAATTGTATCTAGTATAGGGCAAACCGCCATTAATCATTGCAAACAATCCACCGTTTAGCATTGGCCCAAGTCCTCTAGAAAGGCCCACACTTAGGTATGCTTATCCCAATGCTAAGTAACACTGCAGGACGGGATGGAATTTGCTGCAGAAGGTTTGTAGGTTTCGGCACTTAGGTTAGCCCTCTCACATGATGGATGGATGGTAGGAGACCTAAGGCTGCTGCATATGCACAAGCACCTGTTCTTTAAAAGGTCACATCAGACCATAAAAAAATTAAATAATAGAAGTGTACAACTCTTAACTGTATAATCATTAATAAAAATATGATTTTTTAAAATATTAAATACAAAAATCAATTAATACATTCTGTACATACAATGTATTTTTTAAGTCTATCTTCTTTGCATACACATGTTCTGTGCTAACTAGTGGCACGCAGACATGTAGTTTCTAATACAAAGACTATGTCATGTCAGCCATCAGTATCAGATAGCACTTAAACTTGCCATGCAGCTAGTACATGTGCCTACTTGTGGGAATCCCAGGACTTCAATCGACCACATCTTCATTGGCACAACCTTTCTATACATGGCCTACAGTAATCTGTTCCTTCCCTCCCATGTTCTGACTCTCAAAACATAAGCAGCCATAAACACCATTTGTATATATAATGGGAACAAGCGCTCAAGTTCAGAGATAAAAAACACACACCCTATCACGAGCAGCACATAGAGAGACTCTCTCCCAAGGGCCCAATGTTAATCCTGTATTAAAATCCTATAGCGCTCAGTGACAGAACATATAACTCCACACATACAAACTGCATATCAGTTAACATATAACCGGTGAAAACGTGAACTGGGTGGACCTTAATTACACCCATGCACTTACTAACATACAGCAAGTACCCCTTTGGGGTGATCCGATGTATTATATATATTGTATATGGGCTAAAAGCTGAATATAGCGTGGTCCATAAAATAAAAAGTACCGTTATAGACTCAAGTCTAGATGATAATGTTGTTCCACACAATAAATGAGTCCTCCAAGGTCCGTAAAGATGTATCATCCGTTTGGAAGAGCTGTATTCCTGAATAAAAATTCAACCGCACGATGGTAAGCGCTGCTGGTGATCTCAATGTCCAATCAGAAGACCACAAGTGATGCTGGGTAATGTAGTTCATATATTGTGGATAATAGTAGATCCTCCAGCGTTGGACACTGGTATAACCGCAACCACCGGCAGTGCCTTTCCAATGCGTACACGGCACCCAAGGAAGACCAAAGTAATTGATCAATATAAAAAACTTTATTGTAACATACAAAGTGCATCAGTACTTACACTGAGGTTTTAGTCACGATGTTCATAATACTCCTCTACGCGTTTCGTTCCCATAAGGAACTTTATCAAGAGTGAGTAATGCCATAATCAAGGTGCTTTATATACCTATTGTGTCAATTCGATTGGTTAATTGTAACCAATACTAGATTGTTGTAATTAACTCCTTGTTCACTCAATTTTTACAAACGTTCCTGTCATCTACTGATACAACCTTGCAGCAGTTGTTAAAATATCTAAATAAGACAATTCAATAAAACCATCAATAAGGTATAAGTTAAAAACAATATCTTACAATATTAGATAACAACGATATCTCGTGTGGCTGAAGTTATAATAAAATTATGTATATAAAAGGCATATATAAGCAAATTTGTATACAAAAACCCACACACAATACCAATCACAAATTTAAATAGACATATAAGTTTCTTAGGACCACATATAGGTATCAATCCATATTAATTGACTGATACCCAAATATGTGTCTCCTAATGTCTTTATAAATGATGATATATATTCTTTTACAAGTTCCAATACCTTATTTTGATAGACTAGGTTATAGTTGGTGTATCTAAAAAATATTAAATAATAAAAAACAACCATTAATATTTTCACAAGGTCATGTCACTCTGACATGTTACTCTGACATATTGCTTCAACACAATGTGGACAACAATGAGTGTAAGATAAAACTTATATTAAATTACATCTAATAAAATCAAATCATCTACCCCTTTTGTCTTACAGTAGTGAATTAATTTCAAAATCGATGTTTATCCCCCTAGGGGCCAAGGTCCGCAATTTGAACATCCATTCCATCTTCTCTTTATTCAACTTTTTGATATAATCGCCCCCCCCTCCAATCTGGTCTAATTTGAGTCAATGCCATAAATTTCAAACCAATGGGGTTACCTCCATGATATGCTGCAAAATGCTGAGATACACTATGCAGCATATTCAATTTCTTAATGTTCCGAATGTGTTCGCTAATGCGAATTTTTAATTTTCGTGTGGTTCGGCCCACATATTGGATGCTACATGGACATTCCAATAGGTACACTACATTTTTACTGCTACAGGTAAGATGTTGTTTCACTTTAAATTGTTCTAATGTTTGGTTGGACTGAAAGACACTAACAGGTTTATTAGATCTCAAACTCAAACATTTACAGTTAGTACACATGCCACAGTAATAGAAACCCCCTTTTTGGGAGATGTCTCTAAGTCAATTCTTTGGTTCTAATTCTCCAGGTATATAACTGTGTGTAATTGTCAGGGCCACATTAGGTGCTCTACGGAACACCAATTTCGGTTTGGGGGTAAGATGGTATGGAGTTGTTCATCCTTCAACAACACATGCCAGTGTCTGTTGAGGATTTTCCTCAATTGTGAAGCCGATCTTGAATATTGGGTTATAAACACAGGTGCTTGAAATTGTGATACTACCTGATTCTTAGCTGGTTTTGGCTTGTATTTGAGCAGAGTGGAATGATCTATATCCCTATTAAACTCATAGGATCTTGTTACTAGATCAGGATCATATTTTTTCTCGAGAAATTTATCTCGCAACTGTGTACTCTGTTCTTTATATACATCAAGATCCGTGCAATTCCTACGGATTTTACGGAACTGACCATGTGGAATATTGGTTAACCAATTGTAATGATGGTGACTTGTGGCCAGGATGTATCCGTTTACGTCTACTGGTTTAATGAATGTTTTGGTCTTTAAAAGATTTCCCTCTACATATATCTCTAGATCTAGATACTCTACTCTACTCTGGCTACAGGTGTGTGTAAACACTAGATTACTCTGATTTTGATTTATATATGACAAGAATTCATCCAGTTGTATGCGTGTTCCTTTCCAGACTATGAGTTCACATAATTTATCCCAATCTGAAACGACACTCTTAAACAAGGGGATAAAGTTTGCTGCAACCAGCAAAATGAATAAATTTGAAGTATATTTAGATTTACATAGGTTTACACGCAAATTATCCCTGAAGAAATATTTTGTGAATACCAAAATACCTGAATCACGAACGTTGGACCAGTACACACATACCAATTTAAAATTACCATCTACTTTTAACCCCAGTTATATGAAGAGGAACCTTATTAGGAACTTTGAGAGATTACTTGCAGATGATCTGGAACAGATAGATAGTAAATCATTTAGACATCATGACAATTTGACTAGGTTAGAAAGAGAAGCATTAATTGGATTACAGAATAACTCCAATATTATCATTAAGCCTGCTGATAAAGGTGGCGGTTTGGTGATATTAAATATGGAACATTATAGAACAGAAATGTCAAGAATATTGAATGATATTGAGACATACTCCCGTTTACCTACTGACCCAACATTTATTAATTTGTCATTTAAAATCAGGGTTAGAAAATGGTATTTTGACCAAAGGAGTTCAAATATTTAGAGACACTTCATCCGAGGAAGCCGGTAATTTATTATTTACCAAAAGTCCATAAGAGCGTTGACAAACCCCCAGGAAGACCAATTGTCTCGTGGATTGGCTCCCTGACATCCAATTTGTCCCATTATGCAGACTATTTTCTTCAAGACCATGTCAAAATCCAAAGGTCCTATATTCAGGACACTACCCAGGTAATCAACATATTAGACAGTTTGGAATGGAAAAAGGATTTTTGGTTGGTGACTTGCGATGTCACCAACCTATACACTGTAATAGATCACCATCAGGAAATAATTAGTTCAAGATTTTTTCTTGAGAATGCAGGTATTTTGCCACAAATTCAGATTGAATTTGTTATTGATAGTATGGCATTCATATTACAACATAATTACCTGTGGTATGAAGGAACATACTACCTACAGAAACGTGGAACAGCAATGGGCACCAGGTTTGCCCTGAGTTATGCAAATTTATTTATGAGCAAGTGGGAGGAAGAATACATCTGGTCCTCCCACAAATTCGGGGCAAACCTGGTGCTCTGGAGGAGGTACATAGATGACGTCCTCATAGTCTGGAAAGGAACACGCATACAACTGGATGAATTCTTGTTATATATAAATAAAAATCAGAATAATCTAGTGTTTACACACACCTGTAGCCAGAGTAGAGTAGAGTATCTAGATCTAGAGATATATGTAGAGGGAAATCTTTTAAAGACCAAAACATTCATTAAACCAGTAGACATAAACGGATACATCCTGGCCACAAGTCACCATCATTACAATTGGGTAACCAATATTCCACATGGTTAGTTCCGTAGAATCCGTAGGAATTGCACGGATCTTGATGTATATAAAGAACAGAGTACACAGTTGCGAGATAAATTTCTCGAGAAAAAATATGATCCTGATCTAGTAACAAGAGCCTATGAGTTTAATAGGGATATAGATCGTTCCACTCTGCTCAAATACAAGCCAAAACCAGCTAAGAATCAGGTAGTATCACAATTTCAAGCACCTGTGTTTATAACCCAATATTCAAGATCGGCTTCACAATTGAGGAAAATCCTCAACAGACATTGGCATGTGTTGTTGAAGGATGAACAACTCCATACCATCTTATCCCCCAAACCGAAATTGGTGTTCCGTAGAGCACCTAATGTGGCCCTGACAATTACACACAGTTATATACCTGGAGAATTAGAACCAAAGAATTGGCTTAGAGACATCTCCCAAAAAGGGGGTTTCTATTACTGTGGCATGTGTACTAACTGTAAATGTTTGAGTTTGAGATCTAATAAACCTGCTAGTGTCTTTCAGTCCAACCAAACATTAGAACAATTTAAAGTGAAACAACATCTTACCTGTAGCAGTAAAAATGTAGTGTACCTATTGGAATGTCCATGTAACATCCAATATGTGGGCCGAACCACACGAAAATTAAAAATTCGCATTAGCGAACACATTCGGAACATTAAGAAATTGAATATGCTGCATAGTGTATCTCAGCATTTTGCAGCATATCATGGAGGTAACCCCATTGGTTTGAAATTTATGGCATTGACTCAAATTAGACCAGATTGGAGGGGGGGCGATTATATCAAAAAGTTGAATAAAGAGGAGATGAAATGGATGTTCAAATTGCGGACCTTGGCCCCTAGGGGGATGAACATCGATTTTGAAATTAATTCACTACTGTAAGACAAAAGGGGTAGATGATTTGATTTTATTAGATGTAATTTAATATAAGTTTTATCTTACCCTCATTGTTGTCCACATTGTGTTGAAGCAATATGTCAGAGTAACATGTCAGAGTGACATGACCTTGTGAAAATGTTAATGGTTGTTTTTTATTATTTAATATTTTTTAGATACACCAACTATAACCTAGTCTATCAAAATAAGGTATTGGAACTGGTAAAAGAATATATATCATCATTTATAAAGACATTAGGAGATACATATTTGGGTATCAGTCAATTAATATGGATTGATACCTATATGTGGTCCTAAGAAACTTATATGTCTATTTAAATTTGTGATTGGTATTGTGTGTGGGTTTTTGTATACAAATTTGCTTATATATGCCTTTTATATACATAATTTTATTATAACTTCAGCCACACGAGATATCGTTATTATCTAATATTGTAAGATATTGTTTTTAACTTATACCTTATTGATGGTTTTATTGAATTGTCTTATCTAGATATTTTAACAACTGCTGCAAGGTTGTATCAGTAGATGATAGGAACGTTTGTAAAAATTGAGTGAACAAGGAGTTAATTACAACAATCTAGTATTGGTTACAATTAACCAATCGAATTGACACAATAGGTATATAAAGCACCTTGATTATGGCATTACTCACTCTTGATAAAGTTCCCTATGGGAACGAAACGCGTAGAGGAGTATTATGAACATCGTGACTAAAACCTCAGTGTAAGTACTGATGCACTTTGTATGTTACAATAAAGTTTTTTATATTGATCAATTACTTTGGTCTTCCTTGGGTGCCGTGTACGCATTGGAAATGCACTGCCGGTGGTTGCGGTTATACCAGTGTCCAACGCTGGAGGATCTACTATTACCCACAATATATGAACTACATTACCCAGCATCACTTGTGGTCTTCTGATTGGACATTGAGATCACCAGCAGCGCTTACCATCGGGCGGTTGAATTTTTATTCAGGAATACAGCTCTTCCAAACGGATGATACATCTTTACGGACCTTGGAGGACTGATTTATTGTGTGGAACAACATTATCATCTAGACTTGAGTCTATAACGGTAATTTTTATTTTATGGACCACGCTATATTCAGCTTTTAGCCCATATACAATATATATAATACATTGGATCACCCCAAAGGGGTACTTGCTGTATGTTAGTAAGTGCATGGGTGTAATTAAGGTCCACCGAGTGCACGTTTTCACTGGTTATATGTTAACTGATATGCAGTTTGTATGTGTGGAGTTATATGTTCTGTCACTGAGCGCTATAGGATTTTAATACAGGATAAGCACCATTTGTGTTTAGACGTGAATTGCATTAAATTGTGTTTATTGGTGAAAGATCCCTTTCTGAGCATGTGCAGAGCTATTTCAGACACGATATGGCAGACAGACTTACGTTGGAACATGAATCAGGCCCAATATGTCTTAAATCCATTATTTGTAAAGGCAATATATTATCAATGTATAATCTACTAATTCACATTCGCTTTGACCCATAGGGACATCGGGAGATGGTGTGGGAGAAAGATCTGGGAGCTACCACCTGAGGAATATTGTTGGGCAGAAGTGAAAGAGAGAATAGATCATAACTCTATTTTTACACATTTTAAAGAAAGGACATATAAACTTGATTGTAGATTGTACTATATCCTGGAAAAATTAAATCTAAATCTAAAATGTTTACTGAATGTTGGAGGAATTGCAGCCACAAGTGAACACTTTATCATATTTGGACATAATTTGACTGGACCACGCACCTGCAATTTTGGGACAATCATTGGCTGAAAATCACATTCCCAAAGAAGCATGGGTTTTTCTACTATCCTGCCCCCATCAAGATGTGCATAATCACATGAAAAGTTTCCCATATATTAGCAGCAGCAATGTCACTGAAAGCAATATAAAGCTATATCTATAGCAGCTCTTAAAAAACTATTTATGGCATTTCGCAGGCATGGAAAAAATAAATTCTATCTACGTGATAACAAACTTAAATTTGACACAATCAGGTCCTCATGATATTTTGTAAAATGACAGAATTGAGCACATTGAGTTAGACTTAAACTTTTGTATAGCTGATAGCAACAAAACAATAGATAATACAGCACGTAACTCTGAGCAGACAAATAAGTTCAAGTAATGTCCCTTTTAGGTAAGCAAATGTCCTATGTTCAGGCGGCTGCCAAATCCCCACAGAGCCAGATGGTGAACTGGATAAAACCTAAAACAAAATAAGCGGGGGGGGGGGGGGCACCACATAGTATAATACTGTATGTAACAATACAGGCTAATGTGTCAAGTAGCAGAAATAGAAGTCACCACGTGGGTACAGACACACAGGTGTTGAGTGAATCAATAGAAAAGGTGCACTCTGGAGTACCAGCACCAAACCAATATAATATGCGTACCAGATATAAAATCTTTAAGGCTTATCTGTTAGTATCCTGTGTCATCAAGAGCTCAGATTCACCTTCAGGTCAATGGAGTGCTTCACACAGCGATTAGGGTTCAGAGCTGACACTTCATATATCTTCAGTAGTAACCAAATTGTAAGATAGAGGAGACTCACATAGTGTGATACTGTATATCCACACATTTATTTTATAAAACAATACAGATGTAAACTTACATAAAACACTTTCAAATAGAGCTTATCTGGGTATCTTTGTGAAAAGCCAAACCATTAAAAACATCGATGGAGGCTCACCAACATGCTGCTGGACTCAGTAGTCTCATCAGAAACAGTCCTCAACGCGTTTCGTCTAATTGAATAAAGACTTCATCAGGATGTTAGTAAGTGCATGGGTGTAATTAAGGTCCACCCAGTGCACGTTTTCACTGGTTATATGTTAACTGATATGCAGTTTGTATGTGTGGAGTTATATGTTCTGTCACTGAGCGCTATAGGATTTTAATACAGGATAAGCACCATTTGTGTTTAGACGTGAATTGCATTAAATTGTGTTTATTGGTGAAAGATCCCTTTCTGAGCATGTGCAGAGCTATTTCAGACACGATATGGCAGACAGACTTACGTTGGAACATGAATCAGGCCCAATATGTCTTAAATCCATTATTTGTAAAGGCAATATATTATCAATGTATAATCTACTAATTCACATTCGCTTTGACCCATAGGGACATCGGAAGATGGTGTGGGAGAAAGATCTGGGAGCTACCACCTGAGGAATATTGTTGGGCAGAAGTGAAAGAGAGAATAGATCATAACTCTATTTTTACACATTTTAAAGAAAGGACATATAAACTTGATTGTAGATTGTACTATATCCTGGAAAAATTAAATCTAAATCTAAAATGTTTACTGAATGTTGGAGGAATTGCAGCCACAAGTGAACACTTTATCATATTTGGACATAATTTGACTGGACCACGCACCTGCAATTTTGGGACAATCATTGGCTGAAAATCACATTCCCAAAGAAGCATGGGTTTTTCTACTATCCTGCCCCCATCAAGATGTGCATAATCACATGAAAAGTTTCCCATATATTAGCAGCAGCAATGTCACTGAAAGCAATTTAAAGCTATATCTATAGCAGCTCTTAAAAAACTATTTATGGCATTTCGCAGGCATGGAAAAAATATAATTCTATCTACATGATAATAAACTTAAATTTGACACAATCAGGTCCTCATGATATTTTGTAAAATGACAGAATTGAGCACATTGAGTTAGACTTAAACTATTGTATAGCTGACACTAAAGACACACCGACACAACTTAAACTATCTTGTCCTTCTGCCATGCTCCAGGCTCCAGACTCTGAACTTTGAATTCTGTGCCTATTAACCAAGACATCTAGCCTTAAATAAATGCATAATGTGAACAGAAAAAAATCATATGTATAACTTACAGATGTATAATTTACATTTTGTTGGAAATAGTTATGCTTAATATTTAATATTTAAATTTTGCATCTATTATGTGTACCTCTAACACTTTGCGACTCAACTGGCCAAGAGGGGCTGTGCACTATTTGGGCTTTCAGTTCCACTAATGTAGTTTAAAAAATAAATATTGGAAAACATTAATTCATAAATAATTGTCTTGTTTCAAGAACAAAGCATTTTAATTATTTTGTTCTATTATCTTCATCCTATAATGGCAATGATAGAACAGGTATGGTAGTACAAGTACCCAGGCAATACTTGTTAAACAGGCCTCACCATGAAATTTAAGCCCCTAGCCCTGGAATAAATATATGTTTGGTGAATTTGATGTTTGAATCTAACAAATGTATTTCTGATTATAATTCTTGGGTCTGACAAATGATGGTATTCTAACGTGGACACTGTATAAACATAATCATATTGTTCATAATTCTTTTCATTTTCCAATATCCAATGAAACATTATACAGTATTTCTGAAAATGTCACTTATGAAAAATAATTGCTGAAAAATTGGGTACATTGCCACCAATAGATATTTTTACAACAAACAATCTAATTAAATATTAAAGATGGTGCTGCTAAAAGTATTGCAGCTAATTACATGCAAAGCATAGCTTGTAAATAATGCTGCATAAACAGCCTTTCATTCAGAATACATTTAGCCTGCTTCTTATGTGCTGGGAAATGTCAGGATCTCTTACATAGCTAACAACTGATGACCTGCAGTAATATGAATAATACAAGCACTGATGCTAGACAACGAAACAAACTTTCAGTGTGAAGACAGTAAAAACACACAATAATAACAAACAATGTAGCACATTACAGTGCTCTTTATTTATGATTGTAATGTAAGCATTACAAATTAAATTAAGGTGCATAAATAATAATTAATAATAATATATTTTATATAGCCCTTTCCCCCAATTGTACTCAAAGCGCTTTAAATTTGCATATTAAAAACACATCATACAATATAAACAAATAAAAGATTAACAGAGTACAGAAAATGGCGCTAAGCATTTAGGGCCTGAATAAGGCATAAAAGGAGTACATTTGATCCTGGACAAACCATGTTACAATTCAAGTGGTGCAAATTAGTTTATTATTTTGCAGATCAAGAAAACGCTGACTGTTTTGTCAAATAGCACACAGATACCTCATAACTTTATTTTTACACTGAAATTTAAGTTGATCTGCGATATGCCCTACCCCAACTATAAATCTGTCCCCACATTTTAAATTTACCACACCCTTCAATGCAACATGGTTTTGCCAAGGTGCAAAGTTACTCCTTTTTTTTGCTTTGCTCTGCTTAATGACTCAGGCCCTTAGAGCTCTTTAGAAACTAAAAGGACATTAACGCAATGCTTGAGTAAACAGGTAAGTCTTGAGTCTGTTTTGGAAGATTTCTAGAGTGGGGCCTCATAGACTATGTAAGGCAGCAAGAGAGTAGGAGCGGCCAAGCTAAAAGCTCATGTTCCAAATGATACTTTTAGTAGTCCTTCATCTGCACAACAAAGTGAGCAAGTGGAGGTTTAATGAATCATAAGCTGCTTCAAGTACCTAAGACCCTGGTTATATAGTGCTTTGAATATTTATAAGTAGTTCTTGAAATAGATTTGTCAATTTACAAGCAATGAAGGGAATGGAGAACAGGTGGAGAACAGGTGTTATGTGATAGGTACTTGACCAATTATTTAACAACCTGGCTAAAAATCAGAACATATCTAACTTCCCTATACTAACAGTGGATTTCAGCTGTTTAGTGAAAAATAGATTTATTGTTCGTAAACATGTTCTGTCATAGTGTTGATATACTGCTATCTGCAACAAGCTGTGAGTTAATAGATATGTACATAGAGCATGATCTATATAAAATTCCCTCTCCCGCATTCCATGTTGTTTTTACCAGTTTAGCTATTCCATCTGTCCCCACCAACACAATTGATATCATACACATGACAAGATTCACTCTATGAGACTACTTCTTTGACACAGCACAAATCAATATGGCTTGTATTTTATATAGACACAATCAAACACAAAAAGTATGTATTCAAATTTTAGATCTAAATAATAGACTCATGGAGAAAAAAATCATGTAGAAAATGATAGAAAAAATGATAGCTGGTGGCATGATAATGACAAAACAAAATGCAAAATATCTGCTCAATAAAATTGATGCAGATATTGAAATGAGTGAACATGGAACAAGATATTTTAACTATCTAAAAACACTTGATAATTTGAATATTTGAAAAACTTATAATGTTATTATGATCTATGACCTAATTTTGTCCGGTCTCAACTTCCGTAAGCTTCTAATTAGTACAGTTGCAGCTCAATGAAGCATAGTTAGTTGAACACATGAAATAGTCTAAATGGGAAATTATTCTTGAACTGCACAACATGTATTGAATAAACTTTGGATATATAGAAACATCAAACCACACATATCTATCATTAGAGTATATAACCAGGAAATAAGACTGCAAATCAACATCACCAGAAACTGCCAAATTGTATCAAATACATTTTATTGGTCACCATTACAAACAAGAAAACCAAAAAAATTATAAAATGATTTTCTTTGCCCCTTAACCCATTTATCAGCCTTGCTGGAAAACCTATCAAAGAAATTGTCACCAAATACACATAAATATATTATGCAAAGTATAAGATGCCATGAGTTAAATAATATGCTTACTCTTCTACTCGCAGTAATTTCCAGTTTGTACCTGTGTCTTCTGGCTCAAATGTAGGAACTCACTCCACTTGCAATAATTAAATGCAAATATATAGTTCATTATGCTTCCTGATTGACTAATGACTTGAGACATAAGACTTGTGACATGTTTGCCAAATCCACAATCTGTTGAAGTCACTCTGAATATTAGCAATCATTATCTGTTTAGCTGGGTTTAAATGACCCTTTTTTAATTATTTAGATAATCAATCAAGTATCAATTATTTGAATGGTGATCAAATTAGGCTTATTATAATTTAAAAAGATGGGGCCTATAATGAGCATCTTACACTTTGTCATCTCAGCTACAATATTAATACAGTAATAGATGAATTCCCAGAGTTTGGCTTGTTTATTGTCCTATTACTATAACAATGATTGATTGAATTCTAACTGAAAGATCCATTCCATCTGTCCACACTAACACAAAATCATACACATGGAATGCCATAGTATTGCCTTGCTATTGTTTTACTACTTTGCTTACATTGCCACTGTCATACCTCCTTTGCCACCTTCTCAGCTTCTATACTACCTAGGCCCAATTGCCATAATGGCTTCTGCGTCCTCTGGACTATCTAGGACTTTGCACCACCTAGACCCCTGTAACATCTTGGCCCCATCTAGGCCACTTTACATCATGGCCTCAGTATCTTGCAGACTTCTCCATCATAGTGGCTTTCACTATGCTAATTGCTTCCAATTGCTCCTTTTGCCTCTCATCAGCCCCTCTCTTTAGAATGCAAGTTCATACAGGCATGGTCTTCTACCCTATGTCTCAAGTCTGTAATTTATGTCTCATGTTTGTCCATTCTTTGTCCTCCTTAATGTCCCCATTTTGTCTTATGCTGAATTATTTTTTAAGCCATTTGATTTGCTCTGTTAATTGCATCTATGCATTTATTATTCTGCTTATCTGTACCCATTGTTGTTATCCTAAAGAATTTCTGTAATTTTGCAACCCCCTTCGAACAGCACTGCGGCAGGCTTGTGGAACCTTATAAATAAAATATAATAATAATAATAATAGTAATAATAATAATAATAATAATAATAATAATAATAATACACTATTCACTTTTGACTTATTGATTGATAGCCTAATATCTCATTTTTTTTTACTTGGTATGAGCAAGTCAAACATTGAGTTTCAGGTAGAAGGAATCCATTACACAATGCTTGCTCACTTTCTATAAGAGTAAGCTTCTTAAAACTTAAAAAGTTCACAATAAAACAGGTATAAAACATTTAATATAAGCTTGATGCAAGTGTTAGGATATATGTAAGAGCAGTGAAGCTCCAGACAGAAAATGAACAACAGATCAATTTATAACCCTGATGCCATCCCTATAGTTATTCTAATCTGTCCGGGTCATACCCTGGTGGAATGCATGTTGGAAAGCATGCTTTAATCACATTGTAAAAATGCCAGGTTTGGGTTTTGACAAAAACAATCATCAGCACTTGTGCTTTTGCTTCAGTGTTGCCCCAGAGACTTATATGTTATGAACTAGATCTGCAAGAATCCTATAGAAGTGCTGATTTTCTCCTGTACAGAAGCTTCTTAAAGGATAATTTTCCCTGTGTGGAAGGGAGTTTTATACCACCCCCATTCCTTACCTGGGACTATAACCTTTACAACGAGTGCTATAGGGACCATGGGAGTGGTTTTATTACAAGTATCAGTATTATGTGTGTGAAGCTTTTTATTACAATGCTCAAAGTGTACCAAGAAAGGCAATACTCCATGTAGAACATGAAGGTGCACAATGTATCCCTTCAAGAATTAGATAAGACCTGAAGAAAGCTAGCTCTGAGCTGAAGAACAATATAAGTACTTCTATGGATTGAAAATAATAAACAAAGTGACAGTGCTAGTGTACTGGATCACCACTAACCAATAGTGTTACAGTGCCAGGAATACTATTTATGGAGTAAAAATAGCCTTGCATTCCTCTACACAGCATGCAGTGCTCCTAAAAATATAAAAAAAAGACAGTTGTCAGAGCTTATGCTTTTCTCTGCATATCTGTGTGTATCTAGCAAAATGAAAACATAAGGTATTAGTTCATATTTTGATCAAAACATTTAAGCCTGCATCCCAGCTTCAAGGGCACCTCATTATAAAATATGCCCACTCTCCACTTATTCATGTTCCAATAATGTCATTCACCAAATCATTGTCGTTTTGCACTACTCGACAAAGTAGATGGAATGCCCTCACCCCTGCCCACACCATCCCTCAGCCTGTACAAATTCTGAGAAGTATGCCTGAAATGTTGTGTTCCTTCTTTTTTGTGCCAATTACTATACCTCTATGGAAAGGATATACTATCCAACTTTAAAATTACATTTGGAATCTCCATACTCTATTTACTTTGCAATTCATTTGCAATTCATCTCTAGGAGTAATTATGAGTTGAGCAAGAAGGTTTCTTTCAATTTGATCTATATCCAAATATTTAAAAGCTTTGCTTAGTGTAGGGAATATTGCATATTAGCACATTGTAAATGATAAAACTTAGATAGTGGTATAAGTAAGCAAGAAAATTCGCCTTGACTAACAATAGGAGCCAAAAGCTCAACAGTGTCATAGGACCAGTTGACTGCAAGATGTCCCTATATCTCTATCTTGTGTCCTACAGCTCATACTATATATAAACTGATTGTATGTGATATACATTCAAAAAGAAAGCAAAAAACTGGACCACCAGTGCTAAGTAATGATCTCTTCAGAAAATTCTGATTGGAAGTGATGTGCATCATCAAAATCAGAGTAATGCAAAAACACTACGGACTTTCCATCCTGTCAATAAAAAAAGTATGTTGTTTATTCATTGCCAATGATGAGGGTTATAGGCCGAGGACTCCAGCTTACCCCATCGCCCAGTAGTTAAGGTGATAGAATTGTCATAAAATGTAAATAGCTTTATTTGCAGAATGCAAATATGCATATGCAGAGTATACCACCAAGGGTGTGATTATGCAATCAATGAACTACCCAACTGGATCAGCAGCAGCAGTGCTTTAATGAATTGAACTAGAAACAAACTAAACTTGTTCACCTTCATGCATATTTAAACCTAACTAATGGTGCTCTATAAGAGCTTTTCCGTTCCATGCTTTAGTAAAATTTTCACATTTTTCATTTTGCAGCATGAAAAGATCAATCTCAGCTATATAACAGCATGTGTTTCTAAGGCTTCAGCCGGTGAATTGACATTTATATTTCTTAGGAATTAAAACTGCTGTACACTACATTGAATTCATTTCTTGTAATCAACTGTAGCCAAAAATATGGGCTAGATGTTCTGAATAGTGTGGAAGGAGCTACCAGGATTCAAGTAAAGCTGGGTACACACTACAGGTTTTTCACCCGATTATTATCAATCACACGATAACGTGTGTGCACCCACCATTATATTTTATCCTACCAAAGCTCATCATATCATTTGATATGATTTTAAACCAAGCTCAAAATCTTTATAAATGATGAAACGAGGTCAGACAAATTCTGAAATGCACTCATGACCAGCAGTGTAGGCAGATCTCCATAGAGTGTATAGAGTCACAATCTTGGCTATGTATAGTGTGTACACATGAATTGGCATGCTGATTGGGACTTTCAGTCGTTGGTAAAATTGTTAATGATATTGCATCGGGAGAGATTTTATGTGAAAGTCTCAGAAAGATGGTACAAGCTGTAAAGCTCTATTGTTCTTTCTCTTTTACAGAACACATGGTCACATATTTTAACTAACTGCACAAAATACAAAAATACTAATTTAATATAATATTAATATAAATATTGAATATTACCCATGTGGTCTTGATATTTACACTAACCAATAAAGTTATGTTCATGCATTATTGTAAATAGAATATGTAACATATATTGCTAACTTTCATTTATTGGCTATATATAAATTACTGAGTTCATGAGAGGAAAAAGGTATAAAAGGTAATGCTGCCAATGCCCTGTAGATCTGTCCTTGGACAGATTTGGACTTCTCAGCAGGGACTATTCCTTTGTAGCTTCTTCAAATCTTAGTCGTATATGATGTGTGTATTTCTCATTTGGTGATAAAAAGTAAAGGTTTTGGCCAGGATAGAGTAAATTAATATTATTATTATTATTATTATTATTATTATTATTATTATTATTATTATTATTATTTAGTAATTCACTGATTTATTTAAATTGTTATTTGTGATAATAAACAACATGTAAAACTGCAAAGCTGTGTCTGATTATTGAAACAAAAGTTCCTAAAAACCTTTAAAGAGCTTTGGACATATGGAGGTATCATTCCATACTATTACATCAACCACTGGATATCATCTTAGCTAACAACTGCTTGTTGCATGTTGGGATGAATGCAGTATATAATGATAAATGAAATGACAAAGTTACACACCACTGACAAGAAGTATGGTCAGCAAGTAAAATACATTCCAGTTTCCCTTCGGGTGCCTATTAGTACTAAATACACAATCTGAAAAGTGCAGTGAAAACAATGTGACATCTCTTGAGAGCATAGTTATATGGCATCTGAGACAGTCAAGTTTCAACAAATAACACATACATTTAATTTCACCATGATTTTATAGGAGAGTTACTGACCTACACAAAATGATTGTAGTTCATCTGTTATGTCCCACATATTGTCCCTCATGTACAGTTCTACACAAGTCTATTTTATTTGCACAAATGCATATTTCTCTACTGCCCATGTGCATGACAAATTTGTAATCTTAAGTCCCTATGTTGACTCAGACTGATCTTACACTTACTACTATCTTCGCTTAGTGAAGTGGAATGGGGGAGGAAATGAGTATTTTGATGGAGGCCAAGTACCTTAAAGGCATATAGATCTATCTGTCTGGAGGCATATCTGTTGCGGGCGCTTGACCCCTGGTGAAAGATACACTGCAAGTATTAATAAAAAATATACCCTATTATTAGAAAATAAATAATGTTAAAAAAACAGTGCTCTTCCTCCCTAAAATTGATACCAGAACTAGCAGTCATAGGCTTGGCTGATATTGGCAAAGTGGGGGGGGAGACACAAACACACCAGAAAAAGCCTCTAGCCTCAGCACTAGACTATGACAGGCTGGCTAATGACATAATAGCAGGGTGCCTAGTGCAGTGAGTGTGTAAGAAAGAGTTAATTGATAAAGTTGTATTTTTCTGGTGAACTACAGGTCCCAGCAAACCCTGTCATGCCTAAATGACTTGGGTATGCTGGCATTTGTAGAACTACAAGCACCAGCAAGCCCTAGCATCCAAGGCCTGCTGGAATCTGTGGTTCAAATGTAAAAAAATACACTGAAATAAATGCACCCTTCAATAAAATTAAATGAAAGAAGTACACCTAATTCTGGCTGGGTGTCTGTCCTCTTTAGTCTTGAAACTTGCAGTCAATTGGGATGAAAATAAATCATGGACACTGAAGAAATACTCCTTGAGGAGCCATGATGCAAATGACAGGCACTTAGCCTGTCATTCTAATGAATACAGAGCAGCTTTGCTCTGATTGGACAGAGGGTGGGCAAGTGTCCACGTGTATTGTTTAATAGTGGTGAACTCCATTGATGCATTATATTACATTGTGGTTAAGGGTGATACATCACGTGTGGTCTCACAACTACTAACCAATACAGAGTGACTCTTTATTATCCCACACCCACCTCAAAAAAGAAAAATAACAAGCCCATCCCCTAGGAATTCAGATCGGTGAAGAGCATGCTAGGGCTTGTTGACAGTATTGCAGCAGGACCACAAGCTGTGGGTTTCCATGCTATAGTGTCACTAGCCAAGACTGACATAGCCTAGGTAAAGGCAATTTCACTGAGGCCCCCAACCCAATTTGCCCACCACCCAATTTTCCACTACCAGCCTTAGCTATGAGCGCTTTTGGGAGGGTAAAAAAAGCTTCTTTTAAAAAATAAAAAATATATATTTGTTAAATAAAAACATTGCCATACTAGTCATCATTATCATTAAGTTGCTGAATATGACTGCCTGACTCTATTGCATGATATGCATATGTTCCTATCACAAATGTTATTAATACACCAGTGATAGTATTAACAAAAAAATAATATCAGGCGCTAAAAATCATAAACATAAAAACAGCATGAAGGATGAACCACAGCACCCTAAATACAGATACCTGAATCTGTAAATAATAACAAAAAAAGGAGATTTTAGGAGACCGCTGATTCCAAACAATATATTTAATAATTAATACAAAACATTAAAAAGAAGTGGCTGTAAAGATATTAAAATGACTAACACTAATATATATACCGTATATACTCGTGTATAAGCCGAGTTTTTCAGCATACTTTTGTATGCTGAAAAAGGGCACTCGGCTTATACACGGGTGAACTTACCTGGTGTCCGGTCCCTCGGCTGTCAACTTCTGCATATGCGTTCGAACAACAGGAAGTTCGGCATTTGGAACGCAAACTTGCGTTCCAAATGCCGAACTTCCTGTTGTTGGAACGCATATGCGTTCCACTGCCGGGTAAGTGAAAAATCTCTCTCTCTCTCTCTCTCTCTCTCTCTCTCTCTCCTTTTTGTTTTTTTTAATTTACAGTGCAATTACATAATGAACAAACAATACAGCCACCATGTTCATACATTTATATCCCTACCCCTTATATACCCCTTTATTTAGGTTAGGTTGTACCCAATGATTTTATAATCATTTATTAATGTTCCTTGTCATCTAGCTAAAAATGATTTCATAGATTGAACCTATCATTTTTATTTAGGTTTTTAAATTAGCGCTCTTTTCCACCCTAGGCTTATACTCGAGTCAATAAGTTTTCCCAGTTTTATGTAGTAAAATTAGGTGCCTCGGCTTATATTCGGGTCGACTTATACTCGAGTATATACGGTATATATATATATATATATATATATATATATATATATATATATATATATAACATTTACTCTTTCCTTGCCCCTCACACACTTGACAATTCTAAAATAAAATTAGTAACTCTTAACTCCTAGTTGGCTGGCAAGGCTACAGTCCAGATGCACTGATGTCTAAAGTAGAATGCTGTTCAGTCTTCACTGCTGCCCAGAAGCAGGCACAGGATATCTAGAGGGGAGGCCCCAAATGTTTGCTTTAATAATACAAAACAAAACAACTGGACATCCCTCACCTGTTATACACTGACATGTCCCCTGCTACCTAACAACTTTTCTCACATATGCCCACTAGCTATTCTCACCCATATTCTGCCCCCTCATTTTTCTGTATTCATCTCTTTCTGCCACCCTCGTTTTTAAGTATTCCTCTTTCTGTCCCCCTCGTTTTTTTGTAGCCCTCTCTTTCTGCCCCCCTCGTTTTTTTGTGGCACTCTCTTTCTGCCCCCTCATTTTTTTAGTAGCTCTCTTTTTCTACCCCCCTCATTTTTCTGTACCCCTCTCTTTCTGCCCAACTTGTTTTTCGGTAGCCCTCTCTTTCTGCTCCCCTCATGTTTCTGTAGCCCTCTCTTTCTGCCCCACTTGTTTTTCTGTAGCCCTCTCTTTCTGCCCCCCTCGTTTTTTGGTAGACCTCTCTTTCTGCTAGTGATATTAAACAGTCCAGAAATCCACAGTGCCGTTCAAACATTACAGACCATGTACTCATGGGTTTCTCTGTTACAAAGAACGGTTTCATCAGAGGAATAGAACTCAATTCTAAGAAGGCGCTGTTTAAATGCCGAGCCACCGATCATGTGATTCCTGCTGGCCAATCACATTACGATTCTGATTGTTCATATTGAATCCAGAGGTGTTATAAATAAAGCTAGATGATCGTTGTAATAGTGTCCAATGTAAACAGATCGGGAAAAAGCAAATAGACCTGTTCTAACGGGACTTGTCAATATAACAGATAGGCAGCAAACCTTTCACCATAAAGTCCACATGCTGCAATCAGATAACTGCATCAATACCTACAAAATGCCATATCAATACAATATAACTATAATGTGTGATATAATAAATGGCATATAGCCATTAATTATATGTAAAATAAATAAAAATAAATATAACATCAAATAGCTTAGCACCTAAACACTCATAATCCGTATATAATAAAACCATGCATTTGCTGACCTGGCCTTGGACATTTTGACTCACTACAGCTTAAAACCTTAGGAGTTCTCCTGACTAAATAACTGCTATATATTGTACCTATTTAACTCTGGACTTGAATGATTAACCCCTTAAAGCTTCACCTTCTTTATACTATTCCCTTGCAGACCAGACCGGCCGAGACTCTGGACTATGCCTCTATAATTGTGAAAGATCCTTTCTCACAGTTTTCTCCATGCCGGTATCTGTACCTGAAACTACTTTCCTGGAACCATTATCTCAGCAGCCTCTTGGATCACTCCTCAGCCACTTTCATCAGAAACTCCTCTCTGACCAGCCTGCTTCCAGCCATTGTGATCTATCTGCCGGAGTTAGGTAACAGAGTTACTTTTCTTACTGCTACCGTGACATGCACACACATATGGTCCTTTGGAACATTATTTTAAATAGCATTGTCTGAGCATATGATATTGTAAAAATAGAGCTGTCCAGTATTAGTGGGGTACATGGAAAAGCAGGCAATGCTTGTGCATTGCAACATGGTTGGTCCAGGTGCAAATTTGTTCCCTTTAGCTGGATCTGCTCTTAGCTCTAAATGAGACCCTTAGCATCTAATCAATGAACAAATGTAAAAAAAACAATGTGTATGGTAAGGGAAAATCAGCTCACATAAACAATAAGGATAATTTCTGAACAAAAAAATGCAGACCTACACTACTTATTTTTTGTGTAAGTCCCCCTTTTTGCCCTTTAAGTATGTCAAGATGCATTCCAACTTCCAATCCTTGAAATTGTCATGATAAAATGGGAGGGTGAATGCATCTAGTATTTCAGGTTTGTAGATATACTTAAGTAAGAGAATACACCTGAAAACTGCATTGTGGAAAGAGTGTTAACATCACTTCAATGTGCAGTCTAGCATCTGCCGTTTTTTGCAAATCTTACAAAAATCGTCTCTGCGCATGCCCAAAAAAATGGAGATAAGAATGAAAATCTGTTACGTAAATTAAGAATTTCTTAAATTAAGATGAAAATCCTTCTAAACTGCACTTAAGAAGTGCTCCAACCACTTAAGAAAAAAGGGTTGGGAAAGGGAGGGGAATGGGCGGAAATTGGGCGTTTACCTCTGGATCCGTCGGAGAGATAAGAAGAAATGTTTAGAATTTTTCTTAACTTCTTGCTTAAACTTAACGGGGTCATGTTTAAGTTCAAAAAAGTTATACCAGCAGCGCTAAACAACAACACTAAACTGTTCAGAAAGCATCATTCGTTTAAAACACTCACAACTAAATATGCACAACATATATCTTAATACACTTCACTCAGAATTTTTTCTTAAAACTTTTTTTTATTATTTTATGTTAATGTCAAACATTAAACAATGTACTATTTTTTAAAGGCAACCATGGTGGATGCACAGTTGAAATAAATTTTAATGTGAAGTGGTTGATGCAAAATATCTAATAGTTAGCCTATACCATGTTTGATTTTTTTAAAAACAGCTAATAATATGCGAGTGTAAATGAAAGGCTGAACAGCTAAAATTGTGAGGACACCTAGGAAGCCACACAGACATGGGGAGGATATTTAAATTCCACAGATATAAAGTCATCACTGGGGAGTCAAACTCATGACCCCAGTGTGAAAGGTGGATTGTCTAAACTCTAAGCCAACGCACAAGTAGAAACAATACATGCATGATATAGACTAGAACGAAAAACGGAACAATACACCATTGCATGCAAGTCAACTGCTACTGGCAAGCTAACGTTTTATTGAGAAAAATTAACAATTGCACACGGCAGCAGTGCCAAATTAGCAACCACATTAAACCATTGTAAAAACAATGTTTGCTTAAAAAACCCATTAAATAAAAAAATATGCACAAAATACTCCTGCATACACTTCTCTCCGAACAATGTTTTTTCTTTTTTCATTCTTATTAATGTCAATAATTATACAATGAAATATATTAGCCCTAACTCCTTGGTAGATGCGCAGTTTAAATAATTTGTTATGTAAATTCATTTATGCATAATATAATAATAATAATAATAATAATAATAATAATAATAATAATAATAATAATAATAATAATAATTGGATTTTATTTTTTTTGCTTTTTTTTGGCGCTTAGGTGTTTTTTGCTTTTATCTGTGGATATTTTCTATTTGTTTGGATTCAAATTATTTGAAACAGCTGCTTGTCTGTTTTGTAGCTCCACACAAATTTCAACATGCAATATAGGCATATTCCACAAAATGGGTCAGGAATCAAACTCATGACTCCACTGATGAAAAGTGGATTGTCTAACCACTAAGGCAACATGCAGATTGAGCTTTACATACATTATACAGATTTGAATGACAAGCACCATGTTTGAAAGTCCTTTAGGAAAAATTAAATGTGAGTACATAAACCAAGCTTATAGTGCTCCTTAAAAACATACAACACAAAAGAGGCACTACTGCCAACATTAAGGTTTAAAGATAAACAATGAAGAATTACATACATATTCTCTTGTTCTCCGACATGAAAAATGTGTCATCTTTAATTCTGAATTGTAAATAACTGTGGATGAGAATTCAACGGCTATTAATTCACAATCATAAATATACATGTATGATGCAATACTCTATAGACAGAGAAAACACTAAAACATATACTAGCATACTCTTCTTTAAGTGACACATTGGAGTAAACCCACAGAAATGTGGTATACTAAGTCCACAGAGATAGAGGCATGACTCTGGATTTGAACTAATGACCCTACTGTTGGTTGCTGGTTTGTCTAACCAGTAAGGCATACTTCAGATTGAAACAAACATCCATCACAACGCAGGCACTAGTGGCAACCTAAAGTGTTAATGAGCATAATTAAATGAAAAATTGCACAAACCTTCTTAGTAACAAACATGAAGGATCATGTTTTGATTTATAAAAATTAAAATAAGAAAGTCTATGCTAATGTATCTCAGAATAATTCACAATCAGAAATAAACGCAAACATATTTTAATCAGTATAAAACTAAACAACAGATTTCCGTAACCAGCGTTGCATAGACCCAACATCAAATCTCGTCATCAGATACCACAGTGGGCCATACATCTGCATATACTTGCCTCATTGCAATCCACTATAAAAGACTACTTCATGCACACATGAAGTTGGTTAGGACTCTATAGTGGGGTTCGCTAGTGTGGCTTTGCATAGTGGAATTTTATTTGTATTGAGTGTTATATTTTTGCTTACTCTTTTATAGGCACTTTAAAAGTGTGTTTGGAATATATTTTATGTTCCACAATAACAGTGCATCTCTATTTTCATATGTAATGTGCATTTTAATTTGTGTGTTGTTTATACTATAAATTTTAACCCATTTTTTTTTTTTTGGGGGGGGGGGTGTTGTGAAGCTTTATATACTCTAATATTCTGTCTATTAATATGGATTCTTATGTTTTTGCACTTCCCCATGTTGCATGTTTATCCAACAGACCCCCTGCCTTCCTGAAACTGTGGATGAAGGCCACTTCAGGTTCCAGACTGATTTGCACGGTAAAATAGTTTTATAATATGGTTTATTTCACACTTTTAAAATTGTCTAACATCCTAAAAATGCAATTCTTGTTTGGTGATGAAAGTAAAGACCAGTTTAATTTTTCTAAACATACAAATGCATGCACCAGACAATTTTGACTTTAAAAAAAGTTTACTTTTGAAATCTGCAATTTTGTAATTGGGCTATAAGGCTACCTCTGCCCCTGCTGAGATTATCAGATGTGAGTTTTATAGCCATAGCACTTATAAAGATGAAGCTTGATTGTTAGAGTTTAGGTTAAAATAGACCAAACTAAAGGCTTTCATTGATGTACTACCAGGCCTGAGCTGGGACATGTCTGCCTCACTTGAAAAATATTTAGTAATCAAGCATCTGTGTTAATCATATATCTGACTCACTATGTGAATGTTCTTTTTTTGCCCAGGTAAAGTACATAAAGTAAGTGTTGTCTGTTTTTTTTTATTTTAAGTCACTGATTTGTCAATGTATTCTAATTGAGATACCTTACATTATCTTTCATTTTGAGAATAAGCGAGAAACAGACACCATTTTATTAAATAGCTAAATGTGTGTAACTTATTCCAACAGACCTTATGACCCAGCTGTCAGCTGGAGCACAAAGGAGGGTGCGGCAAGGATCATTTCATGGAGGAGGACCAAGACATGAAGGAGTCGGATCTCGCAAATTTTGGATTCTATAAGTAACGCCCTCCACGGCGATCCAACGCCATTTCACAGAGGGACACAGAAGGGGTAGCACAGTTCTTGGCAGTCTCTAGAGCAGTTAGGCAGCATCATAGGTAGAAAAGAAAGAGGAGTGGTAGCAGTGTTCTTCACAGTCTCCAGTGACATTCAGAAGAGCTTCATTGCTCCATTGCTAATTGTCATTGCTGAAATAGAATTAATAGGTCTGGCAGGCTTGGTCTTCTAAATATGCAGTCACATTGTACTGTGTTATATAGGTAACACACAAAAAGGAGAGCTCCATTGCTCCATTGCTAATTGTAATTGCTGAAATACAAATAAAAGGGCTGGCAGTCTTGGTGTGAATTTGCAGTCCAATTGTACGATGTTATATAGGTTACACACAAAGCGGAGAGCTCCTTTGCTCCATTGGAAGAAGATAGTAAGCCCTCTACGTCATCTGGTAAAGCCTATGTTATAGTGCATAGTATTTGAAAGTCAGGAAAACAAAAATGTAAACAAAACACCTTTCACCTTGGTCAAGAAAAAAGACCTTTAATCCAGGAAAAGTTATCTGTAGAAAAAAATATAATTTCCAACATGCCATTTTACACACGCAGTGCTAGTTCTGCAACTGTCACTGAGGCATCTTCTTGGAAGGTCAGTCGTGACCAAGCAAGACCTTGTCATTCGGACTCCAAAAGTGGTGTCCAAATACTTTTATAAGTAAAAGCCGAGCTGGAAGAAAACAGTAAGGCTTTAGAGGAAAATGTATGTTCAGATTCAGAAATGACACAAATCCCTGATGAGAGTGTTTCCACGAGTGGTATGTGTAATCCTTACAATTCTGATAGTGTACCCATAAATATGACCCCTTTCAGCATTTCTGCAGATGTGTGCATGAACAGCCCAAGTGTAGCCGGTGATACACAAATTTTGGATGCCACTTTGGAATTGCAACAGGATGAGGGGAATACATCACATACAGAAGAGTTTTTGAAAATAACTTCCTACCAATCGGCAGCCAATGTCTCTCCTTGGCCGCCGATTGGCCATCGATTGGTAGGAAGTCTTTTATGACACTATAAAAATGGGACTAATGCCTCTCCAGTGATACACCTTGAAAAAGACCCCTAGCAGTTTGAAACGCGTTGGTGGGGACCGGAAATTTGTTATTCTGACTGCCATATCCTATGTGGAGATCTTTCATCTTCTTAGAGGTGATTCAACTTAAAAACCTCATTATATGCACAGATCGCCAGATTGTTCTGGTAGGCAGCCACTACTTACTTTTTCAGGATCCATGTTTTCTATGTTTTTATACATTTTCTATGTTTCCAATACATTTTTATGAAGGATAACACACTAAGGGATTCTCTATGTTTTTCTCTTTTCTCACATGTTTAAATGTTATGAATATGGATGAGGAATGAAATCACCCCCTTCAGAGAAAAAACTCCTTTAAAGTGTGATGAACTGAGTCCTATTGATATCTCTTTATTGATTTTATTATTCGCTTGGACATTATATTGTATATAATATACATTGTATATATCTATGTGTTTGCCATTAGCGCCTATTTCAAGTGTTATTTTCAAAAAGTTTACAACAATTTACTGATAAACAATCCTTTGCAAGAGGAAGCAAGTATGAAAGCAGTCACTCAGTCGCAAAGCGGATTACAGACGCCATGGCGACTATGCTAGTATTAGATCTGCTTCCAATATCCACTATTAATGCAGCTGGTTTAAGACAGTTACTTGAGGTCTTGTGTCCCCGTTACCAAATTAATCACAACACCATTTCACTAGAAAAGCTATTCCTCACCTCTACCAGAAGGTTCACAAAAATTTAATTATTGGGCTACAAAATGCCATTCTACCCACTATACACTTAACCACACATATGTGGACAAGCGGAACTGGGCAAACTAAAGATTATATGACTGTGACAGCCCACTGGGGTTGGTGATTCGCCTTCACCAGCAGAAACAACAGCAGCATGTACCCAAGTATGTCACATTTGTCAGAGGCATGTTACTCTGTGTATCACCGGCTTCACTAAGAGGCATACAGCTGACAATCTGTTACAAAAACTAAGGGATGTCATTGCAACATGACTTAATCCACTTGTATTATCCTCAGGGTATGTCATTTCTGATAACTTCACCAATATTGTGAGAGCATTACAGCTGGGTGAAAATCACATTCCCTGTTTTGCTCACACAATAAACTTGGTGGTGCAGAGCTTTTTAAAAATAACAGGGACGTGCAGGAGATGCTGTCTGTAGCCCGTAAAATATCTGGACATTTCCGGCATTCGGCAACAGCATGTAAGAGATTGCAGCAGCTACAAGAGCAATTTAATTTGCCCTGCTACCAACTGAAGCAACAGGTGGTGGCAAGGTAGAATTCCACCGTGTATAGGCTTCTGTGGATGGAGGAACAGCGCAAAGTTATCCACAAGCCATAACATTGGGAAAGGAGGGGGATGTATTTTACTTAAGAGCAGTGGAGAATGCTTTCCGTGTTGTGCAAGGTGCTGAAACCATTTGAAGTAGTCACCTGTGAAGTGAGTTCAGACACTTCTAGCTTGAGTCAAGTGATTCCCTTAATTAGGCTTTTGGAAAAGCAGCTTGAGAAACTGAAGGAGGAGATTAAACAAAGCAATTGTGCTATGTATGTCGGTCTCGTAGATCAAGTACTTTATTCGCTTCGCCAGGATCCAAGAGTTATCAAAGTCTTGAAATCGGATCACTACATTTTGGTGACTTTGCTTGATCCTAGGTTTAAGAGCTATGTCTTCTTTTTGTTTCCAACTGACCCATATCTGAAGAGGTGCAAAGAGCTCCTGTGAAGAAGATGACAGCTCAAGTGTTACATGACAGGACGACATTTCCTCAGTCAACTGCTTATAGGAAAAAACTTTCCCAAGGGACACAGGGATGATGCAAATGACTCAGCACTACATTTTGCCATCTGGTCTGGTCTAAAAGAATTGACCACACAAATATCAACTTTAAATTTCAGTGTACAAATAAGCTATCAAGTATTTGTGTGCTACATGAAAAAACAGTCAGTATTTGACTTATGTGCAAAACAGAAAACTAGTTTGCACCCCTTGCAATGTAACAGTGTTTTGTCCAGGAGACTGAAATAAGATACCTCTTCATTTATGATCCTTAATGAATCAGGCCTTAGGTTTGGATATGTGCTAGCCTGAAAGCCTACAGCAGGAACACTGTTAACACAGACTTCAATTACTTCACTGGAATAACAGATAAACATCTATGATTATTTTAATATATAGGACTTTTTATATCTTTAATTTAATACATTTTGTCACAACATACTATACCGTGATGGTCTGCCTTTGGCCTCTCCTTTTCTTCTAGGACAATACAAGTGACAATCTCATCAACCACATCTAATCGACAATCTCATCTCATCAACAACATTTATTTATGTAGCTCTAGTATGTCCCATAGCCCTTTACAATTGGGAAAAAACACTGTAATAAAACAATGCTGGGGCATACAGACAGAGAGGTAAGAAGGTCCTGCTCACAAGCTTGCAATCAATAGCAATTAAAGTGCCTATGTAACACCCCGGAGGAATAGAGGGTCTACAATGCAAGGACTTACTTCTTTTTCTTCAACGATGTCTCTCCTTCTTCCTCACACTTCAGATTCAGTTGGTAGAAGAAAGAATGTGTGACATATACACTTCAAATAAGGCTTGGTGCACACTAGAGATATTTTCAGCCAATTATCGGGTCAAACATCTGACAAGCGACCATTTAGTCCGATATTGCATTAGTGTGCATACTTACATGATGGCCAAGAGTTGTTCCAAAATAGTGATCGCTGTTTCATTTGATTGGTCATTCTGTTTAAAAATCTAAATCCAACCGCCTTCTGATCCTGCAGTGTGTATGAATTCACAACCAATTGCTTGAAAAACTGCAGATAGTTCCTAAAACAGTGACCCCTTTCTGGGTGCTTTTATATAAATTCTAGATGTCTCTACCTCTCCACGTGGTGCGGTGTCAGAATGTCAGGGAACTTGGAATTATTTGCTTTAAATGGAGAAACAATAGTAAACTTGTTTTTCACGCACCGTATGACATTTATGTGCTGCTGTATTCAAGTGTATTCTTACGCATGTGAAAATACATATTCTCATTAGTTTATCATGTATTTCCTGAAGTGAAATGTGACCTTATATTTGATTGTTTATTATTATAACAATCTTATGTTTATGTGTATTGATTTTACATATTATAGACAGTAAAACCTATATGTGTTTAGAACTGTATTAAAGTATATATATATATATATATATATATATATATATATATATATATATACGTATGCAGATGTGTATTGTACAGTTGTGTATTGCATATGTCTACTTACATAAGTAGGCACCTGTGTCCATCCTGTCTAGAACAAAAGCACATAGCTGTATAGATGTGTATTGCATATGTCACCTTGGATAATTTAACACTTACACTCACACCCACCTTGTGTGTCTCCTATAGGCCATATGTATTGAACATGCTAATTAATTTTGTTTAGTCTATAATTCTTTCTAGTGCACCTTTAAACACACCATTTGTATCAATAGCATCTATTTTTTAACAACATTCATACATTTTTGGCAGTCTAACACTGTACATCTACGCATGCCAGCCAGTTGACACTAGGCAGCCAGGATATCACAGATGTACCAACACAACCCCAAGCTGGTCAAAGGAGGAAAAAAAAGAGTATGTGATGCACAGAAAAGGTGTTAGAGTGTGCCAACCATTTAATGTCACAGAAACCTCCACAAGATGACTTTGATCTGCTAGGAGCAATGTTTGCAAACAAAATGAGAAGTGCTAGCATACCAATGCGCATAGAGATGTAACAATTGGTGTATGACATCATTTGAAGGTCAGGCAGGGTGGATCTTGCACCAGACACTGTTTTAGCAACATCCAACCACACACAGGAGCAAGGACAATTAAAACAGACACCATCATATACTTAAACACCTATGGGCACAAGTATGCAACAGTCCATCCCCAATTGAAAATAGGGAACTATTGCACTATGAACAGCTGTGAACCACTTCATTGTTTTTATTATATTGCATAATTTTTATATTATCTGTATGATTTCTTTTTTAATAAAATATAAAAAAAATCTTGAACTTGAACTATAGCACATGTCTCAGGTATGATCAAGCCCAGAGCTTGAGGTAATTTGAGATCTGTGCTGTATTTGAGATCTGCCAGTGTCCTTCCTGTGGCCAAAAAATCTCAGGGTAGCAACCAGTCTCTGTTCTGCAGATATGGTTCTCCTTAAACGGGTGTCCTCCTTCACGGGTGACACGTTGGAGCAGTTTCTGGAATGTGGGTTCATTCATCCTCAGGAAATTCCTAAAGTCATCAGGGCTGTTGTCCCATATCTCCTGTAGCACGGACATATGTCAAAAGTTAGTCTTTTCTGGAACCGAGCTTGCTGAAGTTTAACAGTATCCATTATATTAAAAAAAATTGTTTATGTTCAGTTGCGAGCGAACAAATGTACACTATACACAAAGATGTATCATATGAGTGGCATTGATGTATTTCCTTTTCCTGAATCTGAGTTTGAAGGAGATTTTTTCAGCTACTATTCAGCCCTTTTATTTAAATTTATTTGACATATCACTGCAGGGAGGCTATATATTGTTTCAATGTGTGCGGAATTATAATAAGTTGCGATAACGTTATGCATGTCAAAAATCGCGGCCCAGTCAGTCATGCAATAATAGTTTCAAACGTGTATAGTGTGTACGCATTAATCGACCAACTGACTTCAGATGAAGTACAATCGTCGTAAATAACACATTGGTTGTAAAATTCTGTAGTGTGTACCTAGCCTAACAGGTGAATAAACATTTCAATAAACATACGGCCTAGCGATCAGACTAGGTGGAGCAGAGAGTGAAATCCCCTTACAGATAAATCACAATGGTGCCTCAGTACAGTGCTGATCTACTTTCTGGAACAGATGCAGCTAATTCTCTGGGCATGATAGCAACATGATAAATCTTGATACTGAAAAAGTCCAGCCTCGCAGGTGTACAATACTCTCCTAGTAAAAAGAAGTCACTGAGGTGTTACCTCCAACAAAGTTGTAATAATAGTTCCCTGCCATATCTCAGTATATTGCTTAATAGTATCAGTACAATAGTTGCACAAACTAATACTCTTTATATGCCGGCCATATTGTTGTAGTATAATACTCTAACGTTAGGACAAATAATTTTCCAGAGTTGGTTGGGATCTGTGGTTCCACAGAGCTGAACAGTATTTAATAGTCATAAAGTTCTCTTAATGAATTTACTGCTTGGCTAGAAAGCATAGTATAAATGTTGGGCCCTCTTTCATACTTGCCTACTCTCCTGGAATTTCTGTGAGGCTCCCAAATTTCGGGGAGTCCTCACAGACACCTGGAAGAAGAGGCAAACCTTCCAGATTCACCAAAATTCCCAGCATTAAATGGTGGACAGTCTTAGTTACAGTTCTGGAGCAATTAAATATTCCTGCTAGTGGGGTTGTATCCCTTGTTATGTTTTACAAAAACCTAAATTACTATGTGATTTTGTATACTGAAGCTGGTTGGGACTTGTAGTGCCACACTGTTACACAGGCTCTATCGTGCTTTGACTCATCCCCTCAGTTCCTATGAATAATATTACAAGTGACCCGAATATAGCCTAAGGATTTATGCTTAAAGCTGCACCTCACCCCACACTTCCCCGTTCGCCAAATACTAGACGACAATGCCAGATCTTGTATGATTTCAGCTGTGATGTCTCTCCCTGGGGACATGTTTGTTCCGCCAGTTGAGAATGTTGGGGGAAGGGAGATATTTGGCAAGCAGCCTATAGCTTTACGACGTAGTCACATCCCATTGTGATGGGGCCACACACCATGTCCTGCTGCCGGTGACAAGCATGCTGGTATATATATACATCCAGTGGTGGGATTCAGATGGTTCTCACCAGTTCTTCAGAGATGATACCTAGTTTTAGACTCAGTTTGGCGTACCTGTAACCACACCCTCTTCGAAGGTGGGAGAGCAGGGTCCTTAAAAAAAAATACTCACCTGTTCACGGCCGCACCGAATGTCGGGCGTGACGTCATCATGGCCGACGTTCAGTTAGGGGCGGCACAAAGAGCAGTCGGCAAGCAAGAAGCTAGAAGAGAAGAAAAGAGAAGAAAGAAGCCTATAGAAAAGTGAAGGAACGGAAGCAAGGAGGAGCAAAAGCAGCATGGCAGAGTGTGAAGGGGGAGCAAAGGCAGCATGGCAGAGTGTTTTGAGGGGCAAAGGCAGCATGGCACAGTGTGATGAGTGGCAAAGGCAGCATGGCACAGTGTGAAGATGGGCAAAGGCAGCATGGCAAAGTGTTTTGAGGGCAAAAGCAGCATGACACAGTGTGAAGAGGGGCAAAAGCAGCATGGCACAGTGTGAAGAGGCAGAAAAACAGTATGCCCAAGTGTGAAGAGGAGAAAAATCAGCATGGCACAGTGTGAAGAGGGGCAAAAACAGCATGACACAGTGTGAAGTAGGTCAAAACAGCATGGCAAAGTGTGAATCGGGGTAAAAGCAGCTTGGCACAAAACTCTTTCTTATAACATAATCTAGTTTTGTGTACCTCTTTTATTGTTCTTATTTGAGTATTAAATGCATGAAATATTAAACTACCTTTTGGTAAATCTTTTTATACACTTAAACGGTCATTAGGGCAGAGAACCGGTTGGTAATTTATTTGCATCCCACCACTGTATACGTGTGTGTGTCTGTGTATTTGTTTGTGTGTGTGTGTGTACATGTACATGTGTGTGTTCAAAACATGACTACATTTGTACATAAGTGGTGTGTTGCATCACAAATAAATATTTTGTGTAGTGAAATTGCATTTTTACTTAAATAGGCCTCAATATGTTTTCTGCACACATAGTTTTCAGGCATTTGTTTCATTGAATTAAGCTAGCTCTGTTTGAACTATTTAATTCCTACACTGCATTTAGTCAGAGATTGTATACTCCTCATTCATATAATGTTTTGTTTTTACATATCATTATGCTGTTTTCTATAGAAACAAAATCAGGCTATTATAGTCTTTGTTTAACCTTGCTTTGATGTTTTAAAAGACTTTTGTCAATCTCAATATGATTGCTGGTAAACAGTAGAACGTTTCTTTTTTATTGTGGAATAGTTTTCAAAAGGGTTTTCTGTCTTCTGATGCGATCGTGCCTGAATAATAAGAAGTGTTCACTGTTCCTCGTGATGTTTTCATCTGCAGCTCGCCTACTCTATGCATTAATATGCATTTGATAATGAGACTCTGTGGTGTGTCCATAGAAACCTTCACTAAAATACTCATACTAATTAGATTTGTTTTGATTTGGATGTTTTCCTGGCACTTTGCCTCCGTACTTTCCACCCGTCTTTAACCTATTCATAGCTATTGGGGTATTGCAACAGATATTCACAGATTTGGCCAATAGCTATAGGGGTATTGCAACAGAGATTCACAGATTTGGCCAATAGCTATTGGGGTATTGCAACATAGATTCACAGATTTGGCCAATAGCTATTGGGGTATTGCAACAGAGATTCACAGATTTGGCCAATAGGATGTAATTGTTATTTTAACTCTTATAAGCCTGTCGTTTTTAAATAAATAAATGCTGTTATGCTGGCAGACATACCACTTAAATGGAATAACAGGTAAAATATATTTTGGCCTTTTTCTCTTTCTAAATTATATTTGTATTCTCTATTCATTTTGCTTAATAACTCCATAATAAACATACATGTAACTATCCTGCTTGTATGATAGAAGTTAACTTTAATGAGTAGCATCTCCTTTAAGAGATAAGTGGTGGTTTAAAAATACATAATTATTTTTTCTGTGAAATAGCTGTTGGGTAAGTCCCAACTTCGGAAAGTTATTGTGCTAGACATAAATGTTGAGCCTACTTAGACAAGTTATGACATGTAATTTATGGGACTAATCCTTTGCCTTAATCATGAGAGGAATTGGTATAACTGGCAATAGATAAAGATGCCAAGGCTTAGCTCAGTGTTTGTTCATCATCATCATCAACATTTATTTATATAGCGCATGCAAATTCCGTAGCGCTTTACAATTGGGAACAAACATTGATAAGACAATATTGGTAATACATACAGACAGAGAGGTAAGAGAACCCTGCTCGCAAGCTTACAATCTATAGGACATAATCTTGCAAACTATGGTCACATCTGTTGTTCAGTTGTCTGCCCCTTGTCCTTTGGCCTGCGAGAAAGTACACAGGCTGTGACTATTTTCTTCTATTAAGTCCCAAGAGAGAAGGAAAATCCTTGCTTGATTACATAATGGGTTACTTACAGATTTTACCTGACATCCTGTAGGCAATAATGCATTTACTTATATGTTCTAATCACCCACACCAAATGTTTAGTAAAACATTTTGAAATTTAAAAAAAAATGTCTGTCTCCCACTGATGAAATCATGCCACAAACCCACTGAAGTATACCATAATCATAACCCAGTGCTCTCTTTGGTTGCCTATTTTTTATTCGCTAGCCTTTCTCCTTGTCTATCCATACCAGATCATCTCAGCCGAAACCAACCTATTCTCTCTTCGACAGGACCATTAACCAGTGAAATAATATTGTGCTGAAACATGGTGATGGACTACACACTGTAATTGAAATGATCTAGCATTGTGCAATGAATTCAGACTAGGATTAAGTGAATAGTAAAAATATTTCCTGATCCAGTTCCCAACTCCAGAGGCCCTGGAAAGTCTGCTGCATCTGGCCATCAAGATTTACCTGCATATTAAGAATAGAAAATGAGAATGGGGATTCCTTAAACTACTCCTCTACCTGTGGATACTGATCATAAAATAAACTTTCCTTCGTTACCTAAATTAGTTTAAATTTGGGTGAGATTTCTAGTTAGCATACAACTTGTTAAGAACAATGTTTGTTTTTGCCAGTCCTTCTTGCTACTACATCTCTTGAAAACATACCAGAAGTTTCTAGGACATTTTCTGATAGTTTTCTCACTACTTCCTAATAGGAAGCTTTTTTTCCCACTCAGTGTCTGAATTTAGAATACTTGAAGAATATAAGGAACATTTGGACAAGAATTGAAATAGACCATCTACATCACAAGCAGGTGTATTCTTTTTTGTGTCTAAGAAAGTTATGCCCATGTATCAATACCAAAGGCCTAATTTCAGAGTTGTTTGATCAACTGAAGAAGACTATTGTCTTTTCTAAAATTAATTTGAGGGATGAATGTAATCTTATACAAATCCACAAGTGAGACAAATGGAAAATAATTTTTAATGCTGAAAATGGACATTATAAATGTTTAGTCATTCCTTTAAGACTAGATTTATGTTCCAGCAGTTTTTAAATATTTTATTAATTATATTTCCATGGACTATCTGGAAAAAATTGTGGTTGTGTATCTTGATGATATTCTTATCTTTTTTCAAGATGAAGGATATTTCTGGTCATATTCTTCAAGCTCAAGGGCAAGCTCCTGAAGATACACTCCTTAACCTTTATTGTATCTAAGGAACTTCAACAGGCATTGTTAATGAGGTTCAGGAGAGTCATTTGTTGGACCATTTTTAAGACTATTAAGTTATTGCCCCAAGTGAATTTTAGGAATTTCATTCTTACCTCTGAGATTTGTGCCAGGAAGAAAAACCTGATAAAGCTTCCAATAGGTCATTACCAGTACCTAATGAAGAACCAATTTATTCATATTAAGAAAAAACAAATATTTTATACTATCAGCACTGTAAGTGGAAAATCACCTTGAGTGTGAGCATCTGCCAAACTAGAGACTGTGCAATCTTTACAAATTTACCATCCTTTTCTGTAATAGTATTTTTGTTATAACTGCAAGCAGAACCAATAATTTTCTCTATTTATCCATGCATCTTATTGTGTAATTCCTCCTTCTAAAGGTTTTAATAACATTTGGCTAGTCATGGATCAAATCAGTAAGCTGGTTTTGCATTTGTGCCTCTTACCGGATTAGCTTTCACTAAAACCCTGGCTTCACTTTTTGTGAAGCAGGTAGAAAGGTGTTGGTACATTTTTTTGAGAAAGAACCAATTGCAAGCAAATTTCAGTTTGATGCATGTAACATTTGGCCTCAAGGACATGTTTTTCTAGCTCAAGGATTTTGTCTACAGCCATGTCTCAATGCTTTTGAAGAGTAATGCATATGGCATAGATACCTCAGGATTTGTTCCGGCATATATCAGATGTTGACAATACTGTTTGCCAACTGGTTACACTGTCATCTGGTCAGATAGGAAGACCAATGTAAGATTCGGGGTATTTTGTAGAAATAAATTTACATAATTTTTCAAATGTAACCACTAACCACATATAAATGTTGACTGAATATCCTAGTAAAGTGCTGATGAAAAGTATAAAGGTGAATATAAATCTTTATGCCATACAAAGGGGAGTTGGTAAGTAACAAAAACTCAGTCAAGACTTGGATTCAACCATGCAAGAACAGATACTTCAGAATAGTAAACTGTCAGTAGATAAGCTTAGACTTTAATACTTAAAACTAGTCACTGATTTTGACAAATGATTTCACTCATCTATGGGTATGGTGTAATAGATGTTACACCTCTTTACCTTTCTTTTGTTGTTTACTCTTTGCATATGGTTTTCATTTGTATGTTTATGTGCTGTTATCTTGGCATTTATGTGTATGTAAAATTAGAGAAAAATATGATTCCTAATCAGTTGAGCATGCTCAATGCAAAAAAAGTGTAGCCCAAGGTTATTTCTGACTTGTGCATTGCACATTTTCTTCCACAATGAATCATATATGCTTATTTCTAGAGTATTATGTAAGAGGCTATTTCTCTCTAGTGTGTGCACATTTAGCTATGTTTACCCTGCCAACAATGTTCCTGTCTGGTGTACGCATTTTTAATTATGTTTAATATGCAAATAATGTGTGCCAATAAGATTGTGTTGATTTTCTGTTTTAGTATAAATCACATAAATATAATTGGAGACTTAAAATTTGTAAGTAAATACCAGCATAAAATAGCGTGAGGTCAATTCAAACAGTTGTAGCATGCAGTCAGATACGGAATGAAAATTCAAACACGGACACCAATGGGCTCATGTAGGTTTTGATGCATTTGCATTCTGGACGTTTGCAGGAAAAGGCATATGCATGAAGTAATGCACATACATGCATGTGTTCAGTAAAATGCATTGTGAGATTGAAAACACTTGTGCAAGGTTTACCTACTTGTGCACCACGAGAAAATAGACAAAGTTTACAGTCGTGGCTTCACATTGTTGGTAGTAAATACAAAAGTTGCCTTACCGTATTTCTACAGAATATAATAATGTAATGTAATAAGGTGTCATATACACTATAGAAAATGTTATCTTGAAAGTGTTATTAATAAATGTGAAATGTGCATTTATCATATAAAATATAATGAAATACTAAAATAAATACAAATTCAATTCAATAAAGTAAAATTTAATTAAACACAATAATCTGTTATTTCTCGTTTGAAAATCATATGGCGCTCTTCTTGCCTTCTGCAGTGCAAATGGAAATGTCAATTAAGTAATGCAAATAGATGGCTGTGACGTCATATAGTATTGCAGCCACATTAATGAATGTAGTAGCAGCTGTAGAGGTGAATCTGCAAACATCCAATCAAAGCGGCTAGGTAGCGCTACTGATGGTCATCATTGTGTTTTGTTGCACCAGCCTTTCAGCATGGATAAGATACACAGCTCCTAACAGGTGTATCTGAATCTGTAACCATGTCTACCTCATAATAAATTATTTTAGTGAACACATTAAAGACAAGAGATATAAAAATAAATTATTCTGATTGTTATATAGCAGTACTATATGATACAAATATATTGGAAAAAAAAGTTTACAACAATGCCTATATTATCCATATGGAAATAAGAAACAAAAAAATAGAAAAGAATCAAAAAACACAGTAACCAGATGTAAGTAACTGGAACAGTTGGGCAGACGATAATTACACGTACACATTTTAAATTTGTTACATGTAATCATTTTCTAGATTATAAAAGTAATCAAATTGAGCCTGGTGAAACAATATTCCTTTTGTCCAGTTTAGCAGAATTAAGAAAAACTGGATATTTAGAATATTTGATTTGTTAAATAAAAGAAAGTCCACAGTAATAAATACCTTATCACAAGCTTCTTTTATCACTAATAAAACTAAGCACATTTCCAATAATTAAAAATACAACCACTGGTATATTCTAAGGTCTGACAAACATTTATTTGCAGCTATTAGATAAGCCCATGAAGTAGTGTTTAAGAGAACAAACATATTGCATATCTCTCTGGTCACCAGCAGACTAGGACCCATTCAGGACATTCCTAAAAAGATTTCATGGGTGAAAACCCAAATTAAACATTGACACTATAGGCGTTATATATATTAGTATAAGTCTGGCACTGCCTAAACTTCTCCGGATGGTTTTGTGAGATAGTATAAAGGGTAGGGGAACATCCCTCCTAAAAGGGTAAATAGCCAGCAACCTGTAAAATACCCTCCATTCCTCTGAACTGTAATCCTGTGTCTGCATTCATAGCACTGTAGTGCTCAGGGTGATGTATGTGTTTTTTTGGTAAAATACACATTTCTATACTGAAAATGGGAGCAAAATGGGCCTATGCTTAAGTTCTTATGTAAAATGAGACAGATGTCTCACTTACTGCACTCTAAGTTTAGAAAATCATAAATAGGAAGGAAAGGGTTGGCATACATAACCCAAGTACAATAAGGGCATGTAATTTACATCACAACTAGAGGTGGAAGCAGCCAAAGATATGCCTGTCGGGAGGCATATCTAGTGTGGCTGGTCTACCCCAGGTGCAATATCCATGCTGTAATGAGACAAACAGCGTAGGGTTCCTCCCAAAAATGCCGATAATAGTAGCATGGTTTCCTCTGCCATAATGAAAACTAACCTTGGCCCATTTAACACGGGATGAATTCCCTATGATCTCCCTAGGGAAATAGGGCCCGCAAACAATGTGCCCTCCCCACCCCAACACACAGGAAAGACCATCCCCATGCTGAAAGCACTGGGGCTCTTCCCACAACCCTGGTGTAGTGTCTGTGGAGTATTAAATGTTGCCAAAATTGATGCAAACATTTAGGTCAGAGTGTGGGAAAATTGTACTATAATAAATACAACTGTTATGATGTTTTTCAGTAAGTCTTGTGGTTCCTAGCGGAGCAAGAGATTGTGCACAACTCTACATGAGGCCCAATATATGCTTTTAAAATATTCAATTCCTATGTCAATAATTCATCATATTTCAATCGCAGCTATATAAAGTACAACACTAAATTAATTGTCTATACTGTGAATTGTGGTTGCAGTCTGCAGTATGTAGGTCACACTACCAGAGGCCTGAAAACTTTTTTTTGAAACATCGAAGGAATGTCCTGAAGGTGTATATTCTATTAAGACACTTCTACACTTCTACACTTCAAGGATCCTTTTAATTATTTGTGTTAAAAACATAATACAGAAAATAGAAAGTTATTCTCGATTAAGAAAACTATGCATGGGAGAGTCTTATTAGAGCTTTAAAATAGGAACAATGTTAGAGTCTAAATTAAGCTTTAGACAGTTTCAGTATGGATTGGCTTTATGTACCTACTATCATTGCACATGTTGAATTAATGTATTTAGACCTATGAATTAATGATGTAGCTTAACTAATAGAACACAAGATGGATGAGAACTAACTGACATAATGCATAACTAAAATGCTTTCAAATAATGTTTGTAATAGTACATTTTGCAAGCTGGTGTTGTTATTGATTAGCTGATAGTTTCATGTCCTGTAAAGTGTTTTTCCTCAAATACTGCCTTGCTGTATAAAATATTACCTAGTGACTCTATTTACATAGGTGTATTACCATATATGGATTTGTGTTTTCTATAAACATGACTAGATAAGAAGAAGATAGAAACTTCTTTACTGGCATTGTACATTTCTATATGACAGTATGTTTTCACTGATGGTTCCATCTTCTTCTAAACTGAACAACAATGTTACCTAAAAAAAAAAATCCCTACATGGTGCTCGTTGGTAGCAGCTGAAAGCTGCTATTTAAAAGAGCCGACAACACTCAATAAAAAGAATTTTAACTATCAAATAAAACCGCGCTAATTATTTGTTATCTATACAATGAAACAACGGTGGGTGTAAATGAATTAATTTATTAAATGTAATAGACGTATTAGAATATCACCAATTCATATTATTACAAATAAATTCATATACATAAAATTAAATTTAAAATTATACATAAAAGCCTGGTAATCTCACAATGCCATATATATACATTGGTATCAAGATACTACAGATTTTTAAATCTATATAGTTAGTTCCAAATACCGCTGTGCCTCTTTAATGTTGAAGAGCAACCTGATTATAGAACACAGCTTCTCAACAAGTCATGCAAAGTGAAGCCATTATGTAGCATTATGTTGTGTTTTGCTTAAATCCATGGCTTCATTAAAAGATATATAACTTACCTTTAGTCATATGTTCTGGACTGGAAAGAGGCACTGTTTGGTGATATTAAACATGGTGCTCTCTGTATCAACCTTCTTGCAAAAGTAATCTTTCTACAGATTTTCCTTTAAACTACTCTTGCTTCAGGACAATAGTAGTAGTTCGACTGACGTTACGCGTTTCATTGCATATAGCAATTTGATCAGAGGGATAGATAAAACAACTACTAGACACATTTAAATAATGCATCCAATTTAGAAGTGCTCATCAATTAAGCACTCAGCTGTTGTAAACCATTGCACCCATGGTATCTAATTAAATTCCATATAATGGATGCATATAAATTATACAAAAAGATTTCTTCATTTGATTTACATATATAAACCCTTAACTATAACTTTGGAAATATTCAATAAGGCAACTGTAAAAACATGTAGTTTCATGCATGTTAAACAAATCTCTTTAAAACACACGTATTCTAATTATATATCAAAGCTATTCAAGGCCGAAACAATCATGTGACTCAAGCCCAATCCTTTCAATTAACTAAATGAATCAAATAGTTGCATATATTATGTACCCGTCTTTTATTCTATTTATGAATGAAGAACAATTATATTTCAATCACTTTGAAATACTTAATATCCTCAGTGTGAACTTAAGCATATGTTCATTTTGTTGCAGTGAAAATCACAAAATTGCAGCTGCATGGATCAGCAAGATGGCATTCTATGAGGTGCATTGAAACTAATATGGAACAGAATTACATGAGCCTAATTAAAGAGCATACGTTAATGAAAAAATTATTACTGTATTTTATTCATGTCTGTCATATCTGTGCAATGACTGTCCATCAATATGGAATTTGTTGCATCCCATAAATAAACATTGATGGTGATGATACAGATTTCAGATAAATGTTTTGTTTATCTTTTTTTCAAAGCGTCACAGGCATTTTTTCCTCATATCACATAAGGCAGTGTGGAAAATGAGGCAGTCCTCACTTTTCATTTTCACACCTGCCATTTTCTTAAGGCAAACTATTACAAGATTTTTTTTAATCCCTTTCAAGTGAATACAAAGGGTTAGATTTACTAAGCTGCGGGTTTGAAAATGTGGGGATGTTGCCTATAGCAACCAATCAGATTCTAGCTTTCATTTATTTAGTAGTTTCTACAAAATGACAGCTAGAATCTGATTGGTTGCTATAGGCAACATCCCCACTTTTTCAAACCCGCAGCTTAGTAAATCTAGCCCAAAGTCTTTTAGGAGCATGTCAGGGGCATATGTGTAGTGTGAAAGAGCTTCAACTACACTACAACAAAACAACCATCTGGGGGTAAATGTATGAACCTCCGGATTCTTCTACTCCGGCGAATTCAGCGTCTTCAGCGCTTAAATTTAAACCCTGTAACTTCCCTTTACAAGGCAGCGCCGCTTTAAATTTACCCACTGGTTGTAGATTAAGTAGGTAATATCACTTGTACACTAAATAGTTTTGTTGTTGATTTTAAAACATATATTTTTTTATAAAATATAAAAATATATAATTTACTTGCCTTACCTTTCTTCATTTATTATGTTATTTGATCCTTAATAAAATGTACTCAGATATATAGAACTCTTCAGAGCGCAAATCATTTTGATTCAATAAAATAGAGAAAGGATGTTTAAGATGAAACATTGAAATTTAATCCCTTCATCCCTGGAATCCTCCTTTCAATTTTCTGCATTATGACACACATGTAGTCTTAAATCTAAGTTTACTCCCACCATAGTAAAACCTCTACTACTGGCCATGTCTGTGACAGTCTTTTAGATGAGGGTCGGCTATGGTTGGTTAAGCCTGTAAATAAATGTCTAAGGTCAGCAGTGACAATAAACAAGGGCTTATAGAAGCATTCACATACAGGCACTTTAGTTCAGGGATTATTTTTTAGAATTTGCTATGTAAACATTAACCCAATTCCCATCACTTTTACCGCTAGAAATTGCATCTACAGCTTCTATAGACTTCTGTGTTGGATGGTGAGTTGAATTAAACACCCCTGCAGGCAACATGTTAATACAAGTTACACACTAGAGAACCATCATTAAATTTGAATATTTCAGAATACCTACAAAAGCTTGCTTTCACAGCAAGAACTCTTGAATACCAGTAGGATAATCATTTATCTTGTTTCCACCTTGCTATGATAATGTAATCAGAGTTGTGTACATGCTCTCCCTGTCATGAATTATTTTTCTTTAATACATCTGATACTGTATGCTTACACCAGCTGTGTCTGATCTTTTCAGGTGTAAATGTAGACATAGACACAAATGCTACACTATAATAACAATGCAGTTGTTTTCAAGTGATGTTACAATTGCTAAAACCCACATTATATTGTACAAAACTGTATAACAACAGCTCCCTGTAACTGCAACTGAAAAAGATACAAAATTAAGAACCAGTTGCATTTTAATATTTCATACAGAAATAATACAGAGCTATTTTGCAAACAAATGGTTTCATTTAGAGCAGGGTTGTCCAACCCGCGGCCCGCGGGCCGCATGCGGCCCAGCAAGCCTGTAAATGTGGCCCAGAAGGAGTTTTGGTTGTGGCAAGGGGGCAGCACTGTTAATGGAAAAAAAAATCCTGCAAAAAAAAGAAAAGAAAATACCTTGCGGTCATGTCAGCTGGTACTCCGGCTCCCTCCCTTGTCTCCTCCTCCCTGCGGTGCTCGCAGTGAATGTCGGGCGTGATGTCATCACGCCCAACATCCATTGCGGAGCGCAGCACAGAGGAGTCACCTGCGCGAGAAGAACAATCAGCAGCACAGAATTGGAGAAAAGAAGAGAAGAGGACAGGAGAGCAAGCCGATTAAAAGGTAAGTTAAGGGGGATTTTTTTATTATTTCAAGGGACGCTGACCAGTGAATAAAAGTCACCTGGTCCTGGAGCATCATGGACCTTATCTCCCTGCTACATTCTTCTACTTGTAATACTAATGGGGCATTATATATTATTCTCTTTGGCCTATTATAAGTTGTTATCCCTTAACTAACATAGTGGTGTAATTAGCAAAACAGGTCACAATTTGGGATCACAGTGATGTATATGTCAGGTACTGCAGGCCTGGTCAGGGCACCCTGATATACAATGCCTGGCTTAAATGCACTTTATTGATATTGCATCGAAACAATACAAAAAGTGATTATAGTATAATAACTAGAGAGGATTTTTTGAACAGGGCGATTGAAAGGTAAGGATTTGAAAAAAAAGTGATTTTTTTTTTATATATATATACATATATATATATATATATATATATATATATATATATATATCACTTTTTTTCTCATATATATATATGTTAACTATGCCTTCTATGGTTTTTTGGATGATCACCTATCGTTATTGTTAGTGTATCTTATGTGCGGCCCAAACCAACTCATCGTCTTCCAATGTGGCCCAGGGAAGCTAAAAGGTTGGACACCTCTGATTTAGAGGATGCATAGACATTTCTGTACTGCAAATGCAGACCAAATATGCATGAGGACACATCTGTATATACAATTTTTCATATCTTTGACTTGTGTCTCCCTTTGCCTGGAGAGGTGAATAGGGGCGACCATACCCGAGTACAGTAAGGTTTTTTCACTTAATTGTGACACAATTAGACATAGACACATCCTCAGAGACACCATTTAGGTGCTTTTCTCTTGCTTGAGAGCTATAATCTAGCTGCTTCTGCATGTGTATTGAACCCTTCAGCTAATAGTATTTTTTAGTCCAGTGCTGAGTGACCGTTAAGTTTTTCTTTTTCCCTGTGACCCTATACCCCACTGTTGAGAAAAGGACAGACTCTGACTGGCCCACCGAAGAACCGTGGATATCCCTGGAGGTCCCCACTACATGAGGGTCTTGCCCTTTAATTTAGGGGGATGGGCACAAGCCATGCATTGTACTCTGCAGGTGAGGAGAAGATATGTATGTAGTAAGGGAAGGCTCTTTAATGTAGCTGGGGGTGCATGGGTTATTCATTTCATTAGGAATGTGAGGGCTAATTTAACAGTCTCTGAGAGATATAATTTATTGGTGAGATGATAGTGGGGCTATTTAATTTAATGAGGAGGTCATGGTAGTGCCTGTTAAAGTGGTGTGATGAGAGTATTTATTTAATGCTGGGTGCTTTCGGAACTAATAATTAACTGTGGGTCTGAGTATGTGGAGAAGGAGGAATATTCATCAAATGTGAATGCTAATTTTAATGTCATGTTTGTTTGGGTCTATGTCTATTTACTAAATGTTAATGTAATTAAGTTAAAGTTAGTGCTGTTGCAGTTTGTGATAGAGGAGCGATGTCGGGAATAAAGAGGCGGTTGTCCACCCGAAGCCCGTTCCCTACGTGGACATTTCAATTTTGCCCTATTATACTCCTCTTATAAACTCTGTGTAGACTTTGACTGCACAGGAGGGAGAAGTGCTGTAAACAATGTTGTGGGTTATGAGATTCATTATGCCTGGTTCATCAAAGAGTGGATCTGCCGATTTTGTGCGTATCTTATGTAAAATTACTCTGAGCATGCTCAGAACCAGTTAAAACGCCAGTGAACGCTGCTGCGTCCGATTCATCTTTGAGTGCAAATGACAATTACCATGATTTTGAGGAGGGAAAGTGGTGGGGAAGGGCCGAATGTATTTTGGAAATCTGCAGTAAAAGCATTCTTCTGCAGATACATCCGATTCAAACTCCAGCGCTTGCAGAAATACACAGTTTTTCAAAAGTAAGTCTAGTATCCACTCGGGGTCTAGTCTAAGTCATCGATGATAATAATGAACAAACTCAGCAGTCAGAACCGGGTCATCTAGTGGAAGTATTTTTAAAAAGTTTTTAAAAGTCTTACCTATGTAGGCTACTATATATGCCGGTGTAGTGCTATACATAATTTTCTTTCTTTACAGTTTTATTAAAATGTCATGTTTATGAAATGTGTGCGCCAATTAAAGTTTTTGATAAAATTGATCTGTGAGTGGTATTCCATAGCATCTCTATTAAAAGTGGAGTTCCATGGGTGGAGGAGGCCAGGAGGTGGATGACATTAACCCAAGCCCTCCTGATTTGCAAGATTATATAGCCTATACAGAATTTGTGATTTCCACTTACTTTTCATATTAGTACCTTTTTTCACTTTGTTTCAAATGTAATGCTTAAAGTAACTAGACAAAAACACAAGTTTTTTTTAATGTGTATTAATGGAAACACAAACCACACGTGCAATAACATAAATAAAGAAAAATTGTAATTTTCTTCCGGACGCTTGCCCCTTGGTCCAACATATGATTTAGTTATTTGTCTTACCTGGTTTCTGGTTACTTGTGATGTGGAAAGAAACAGTGAGGAACAAGCAGAGGGCAGTGGGACATCAGAAAGTGAAGGTGCAGCAGACGACAGAAATACAACAGATGATGGATGGTCAGCAGAAGGCGGGTGGTCAGCAGAGGTGGTTTTGGCCAAAGAGGTGTATTGGGCCAAAGTAAGAGGCATGAAAAGATAGTCATTATTAACAATACCTAAATGCCCTGTAAAGTAGCTCACATAGGGCTTGGTACTCCTCAAGACGTGACAAGCAAAAGCTCTGATCAAATAATCCAACTGTACTGTGAAGTGCTTACTATCACAAAATGGTAGGGCTAAATATTTGTCTCTACACCTGCTATATATGGTATGCAGGTGTGTCCTCATGAAATTTCATGTGTATAAATTGCTAGGAGTTGTCATGCCCCTAATTGCCTGGGTATGGGTGATTATTGTAAATAATTGACAGGTGAAAGTCAGCCATTTTAGATGTGGTTTTGAAGGGATTTGAAACTGTCATGCATACATCCATACATTCACTGTGAACCAATCAGTGATGAGAATGTTGACAAGTCTCATTCACTTACAAACATGCATTCGACAACGTTCGTCCATGTTGAGCTGCTGGTATTAACCACTGCAATGGACAATTTGCATTCACCTGCAGTTCGGTACATTACTAATGAGCATAAATGGTTATCTGCAGGTGACTGAGGTAACATTTTATCTCAGGTGTACAAATGTGCAGCTACAGCAAAGGTGGAGTGATCTGAGGAGGAGACAGCCTGAGCTCCTTGCTGGTTTGGGGGCAGAGAATTCTAGGTGTAAGTCAACAGTTATTCACAATTGTTTATTTTTTTTAAAAAAATATTCCAATTTTATTTGGCCCATTACAAAGCAATATGGCTTGTAATAATCTTCATTACGAGGCCTGCTATGTAGAAGTGATGTTTCCGAATCACTATGTGATATAAACCTCCTTGGTCAAGTCCATATGAAAGTGGTATAGAGGTGTGTTTATTTGGCCATTGGTGATCCATGTGTGGTATTTTATCTTCCACATTGCAGTGTAATATTATCTGGATGTCTCTATGTATGAGAGTGACAGAGATAACATTTTTAAATAAAAAATGTGTCATATTTATTCCAACAAACCGCCTCACCATTCTCTGCCGCGTTAACCTATGTTAAAGAAAACCATGGGCCGAAGAGGAGCAGGAGTCAGAAGAGGGCCAGGGGAAAGAGGGCCACGAGGTGGAGGAGGGGCTGCTGAAATATGTAAGTATGTAGTATATATATATTTTTGGCAGCATTATAGTCCTCAGAAAGCCTTGATTATACAAATGTGATTTACCCTAGACCTAGGCAAAGCTTTCCATTCCATAGGTGTATCACATCAGGGGCATAATAAGTGTTTATTGCCAAGTTACTTCCATCACCACCAATTGTAGCTGCATGTACCTTCAAAAGCAGTAGACATCTGGCCACTACTGTTTAGCATAACATGAACATTTGCAGAAAGTTTCATAACTCTGCAGAGCCTGGAAAATGTGGGAACAAACTACACCCATAGAACTAATATATGTTTGAAATATGTACTAAGATTGCAATTATAAATTTGTAATTATTTTATTTTTATATCTCAAGAAGATAGCAAATTATCCTGCATCCCAGCCTCAGTTGAAAGTCCACCAGCCCCAGTTTCCAGAGCCCTGACCCAGTTTCCAGCCACCTTGATCCAGTTGGGACTCCCTCATCCCTACTTTCCAACCATCCAATATAAAAAATATATATATTATTATAATTGATCATTTATTTTATTTAAAAAAAATGTTAGATGAAAAAATTATTAGTTTAAAATTAATTTTGTGTGTGTGTGTGGTTTATTTTTAAAGGAAAATGTGTAGTCATGCACATTTGTACCATAATGAAGAGACATTTTGAACATAACAGAATATCTAAACACATTTGTCCCTTTTGACTTGATATTAACTACAACACATTTTAAATCATAATGAAGTGCTTGATAAATGTAGCATTGATAAAAAGTATATTAACTCATCACCTATTAGTGTGATAAACGAGGTACAGTTTGTGTTGGAGATAATCGTTTTATTTCCTCACTCAGTATATGCAGCACAACCATTATTCCATTATCATCATATGGGATGCAGTCACAATGTTGACATAAAACATTTCATTTATACAGGCAAACAGTACAAAAAAAACACAAGTAAAAGAAAAAAAGAAAGTGTCCCCCACCCCACACACAGCATATCCAACTCTAGTGCTGCCAGCCCATGCTGGTACTAGCAAAATCAAGGGGTCAAAAAGCCTTGGGTCCCCCCTGATTTTACTATTGTCAGCACTAGGCTTACCAGCCTGGGATGGTGGTACTATAGCAGAGAAACCCAAAGCGTGGGGTCACTCTGCCAAACCATCACCAGGCCAATCATCATGGGGCTTGGTTCCATAATCAAGCCCCATGGTCCACAAACAAAATGAGTCCCCACCCTATGTGTACCCAGCCCCGTGCTAAAAGCACTAGAACTCTTTCCACATCCCTGGGTAGTGAGTGTGGGGCAATCTTCATTTATTAAATGTATAAACACATTTTGTCCATGGTGCACTATAGGTTCCAGCGTGGCCAGGCTGCAATTAAGTGTCTGGGCATGCTGATGCTTGTAGTACTACAAGAACCAGTATACACAAGCCCTAGTTCCCAGGCCCCACTGGGGCCTGTATTACACCAAAGAAAAATGTACAGTCATGGTCAAAAGTTTTCAGAATGACACAAGTATTGCTTTCCACAAAGTTTGCTGCTTCAGTGTTTTTAGACCTTGTTGTCAGATGTTGTTATGGTATACTGAATTAAAATATCAAGTATTTTAAAATTGTGAGTGAGCCCACTCCCTTGGACGAGAAGCAACCCCACACATGAATGGTCTCAGGATGCTTTACTGTTGGCATGACAAAGGACTGATTGAAGCGCTCACCTTTCCTTCTCTGGACAAGCATTTTTCAAGATGCCCCAAACAATCTGAAAAGGGATTCATCAGAGAAAATGACTTTATCCCAGTCCTCAGCAGTCCAATCCCCTTTTGCAGTATATCAGTCTGTCCCTGATGTTTTTCCTGGAGAGAAGTGACTTCTTTGCTGGCCTTCTTGACACCAGGCCATCCTCCAAAAGTCTTCGCCTCGCTGTGCGTGCAGATGCACTCACATCTGCCTGCTGCCATTCCTGAACAAGCTCGGCACTGGTGGTGCCCCGATTCCGCAGCTGAATCAACTATAGGAGATGATCCTAGCGCTTGCTGGACGATCTTGGGGGCCCTGAAGCCTTCTTCACAACTATATAACCCCTCTCCTTGAAGTTCTTGATAAATGGTTGATTTAAGTGCAACCTTACTAGCAGCAATATCCTTGCCTTTCCTTGCAGATAACCATGGTTAACAGAGGGAGAACAATGATTCCAAGCACCACCCTCCTTTTAAAGCTTTCAGTCTGTTATTCTAAGTCAGGGATAGGCAACCTGCGGCTCTCCAGGTGTTGTGAAACTACAAGTCCCAGCATGCTTTGCCAGTAGATAACCAACAGATAGTTGGCAAGGCATGCTGGGATTTCTAGTTTCACAACACCTGGAGAACCGTAGGTTGCCTACCCCTGTTCTAAGTCAATCAGCATGACAAAGTGATCTCCAGCCTTTTCCTGGTGAACACTCTCACCTGTGTTAAGAAGAGAATCACTGACCTGATGTCAGCTGGTCCTTTTGTGGCAGGGATGAAATGCAGTGTAAATATTGTTTTTTGCGATAAGGTTACTTGTCATAGCACAGAGGGACATTGAAATTAATTGCAATACATCTGATCATTCTTCATGACATTCTGGAGTATATGCAAGTTGCCATCATAAAAACTGAGGCAGCAGAGTTTGTGAAAAATAATATTTTTTGTCATTCTCAAAACTTTTGACTATGACTGTAGTTATAGAGTAGTAATTGATCGCATTAGCCAAATGCCTATATCATTTTGCTATAGTCACCTTATTTTTTGTGTGTAATTTAATACATAAATGATATGCAAGCTCTATTTTTTTAATAGCTTTATTTATAGAGTACAAGCACACAATGTATACATACAAAGGTAAAAGCCAAAATTGGTAACAGTATAAATGTCTGAAAGGGTCTGTAAAGCAGCCCCAGCTAAAGCACAGAAGAATGTACACAAAATTGATGGCAAGTGTGAGGATACCACCCTTAGCTGGGATGGCAGTTACCCTTTGTGGTATTCAGAGTATATCCAAAATAAGGCTTTTATTATGACAGCACAACACCACAAGAAGTTCACAAGATGCAGTGTAAATGGTAGCATGTATCCTCCAGCAGCCTCTTGCAGTCAGCACTCCAAAATAATAATCTGAGTCTCTTTCAGAGTTTTATTAATCCAGCAGCACTTCCGTGCCTGTCCAGAGTCCTTCTTGCTTATGTTTTGTACACCAGAATCCTCCAAGCTAGACTAGCTCTCTTGACATACTCCTCTCCCTATATTCTGGGCTGTATATACAGACAGTAGGGTTAAATGTCTCCATCCTCTTCCTTACTTCAGGAGTCTATCAGTTGACACTTTGACTGTTAGACATACAGTCTCTGTTACCTTGATTATACAATGGAATGGCTTCACTCAATTAGCTATTGACAAGGCATGGGACTCCCAGTGGCCAGTGCTCCCCTAATTGAGGAAAACTAAATCCACTTATAGCTTCAATTTAGACAGATTGTAGCAATGGGGATGAAGAGTCCTGAAGATTAGAGCTGTTATTGCGTGTATTGGAGGGTTTATTATAAATAAACCAGTGACACCAGATTTGGGAGAATTTGTGGGATTTATTGTTAAAGTATGCCGAAATTTTTTCCGTTGATGCCAGGAACCATATTTTATTGACGAGGTGTTGTCTAGATGAGGGATCTGACTGTTTCCAGTTCTTAGCCACTAGGCATCTGGCTGCGTTTAGTATTTGTGTGGACAGCTTTTCTGTATATTTATCAAGTGCCTCTAGTGGAGATCCTAAAGGGAAGGACCAGGGACATTTAGTAATTTGAGCCTGTGTAACTTAACTAATTAAATCAGCCATGTCATTTGAGAACAACACAATTTTTGGGCAGGACTACCAGATGTGGAGGAATGATCCCTGTTCGCTGCATCCCCACCAACATAGGTCAGATGTGGTCCTGTATATTGTTTTCAGCCTAGTTGGGACAAGGTACCCCATAAAATAGATTTTGTAAGCGTTTTCTTTCACAGGAAAGAAGATAGAGGTCTGCGAGACCCACTCTCTGATTGCTGACCTGCTGCCCAATTCAGCCTCCCATTTAAGTTTGTGGACTGGGTTATTGGTCTACCTAGAGGTAACAAGCAGGTTAACCAAGTTGGAAATAATTTGTCTCTGAAGGGGATCTCTTACACAAATAGATTCCAAAGGGGTCAACACTCTCGTAATGTTAGGTTTTGAGAGGGATTCGACATAATGTTTTACCTGAAGGTACGTAAAAGGGGTGATTGACGGAAAATTTAATTTTTCTATAGGGGACGACATTGGAATACAATGAGTATACTCAAGTAAATCTCTAATCGACTTTATGGCTCTCACATGCCTAGATTGAAAACGAGAGTGGCATTATCCTGATGAGAAAGCAGAAAGCAGGGTTATCCCAGAGAGGTGCTATGGGAGAAGGTATTGTGATAGTCTTAAAGTGCAAACTGCAATAGTCCTAAATGTTGGAAGTAAAGGAAATAACTGGGTGAGCTTTCATGGTTTTAGGTCTGTCACTTGCTGGCATCTCCAATGTCGAGCCTAAGAAAAACATCTTGCAAGCAAAGGATTCCAGATCTATCCACCGTGAGCCGTTTCAAACAGGTAGAGTAAGCAGGGTAATATATTCATTTTAAGGGAGACAATCCTACACAGCCAGGAAATAATGATTTTTTTGCCATCTGAGCAGATCCAGCTTAACTGTGTTAACAACATGTGGGAAGTTTGCTAAGTACAGAGTATCATATGGAAGTAATATAGTAATATATTTTATTTTGGAGTGCTGCCAAGAAAAAATGAAAATGAAGTGCAAGGGCCTCAGTCTTGGAAAAATTAACTTTATATCCCGAGAGAGAGCCGTAGCCAGCGAGGACCTCAAATAAGATTGGAAAAGAAGTGTGAGGTGATGTCAGTGTAAGCAGAATATGATGAATTTATACTTGTCAGACCCAGCCACAACACCCCTAATATCCGGAGAGTGACGTATACTGGCCGTCAGTGGCTCTATCACAAGAGCAAAAATCAGCAGTGATAGTGGGCATCCCTGTCGGATTCCGTTTAAGATTGGAAGTGAGGAAGAGAGGATTCCATTCACCGAGACCCTCCCCGAGGGACCAGAGTAAAGGGCCTGGATCCCATGCCAGAAATTATCACCAAATACAAACTTTTTCAGAGTTTCCAGCATGAATGGCCAACAGATACAGTTGCAGGCCTTCTCTGCGTCCAATGAAAGTACAATGGCCAGGGTCTGGGAGGTGTTAATACAGTGTATAAGATCGATAGTACGCCTAGTATTATTGCAAGCTTTTCTGCCCGGTATGAAACCGACCTGATCTTTAATAAATATTCAAGTAAAGGAGCACTTGGGAAACAGTAATCATAATATGGTCTCATTTGAAATTAGTTTCCAGAAACAACGGTATAAGGGATCAGCAAGGACTTTAAACTTTAGAAAGGCAAATTTTAATATGCTAAAGGAGTCTATAAAGAGCATAGACTGGGACAAAGCCTTTGAAGGAAAAAATACAGAAGAAATGTGGGCTGTCTTTAAAATGTTGTTGGAAACATACACGTATAAGTTCATTTCTATGGGAAATGAATGTAAAAGAATTAAGTCTAAACCAATGTGGCTAAATAAAAAGGTAAGGGATAAAATGCAAAGGAGAAACGTGCATTTAAATTGTTTAAGTCTGAAGGGTCAGAGGAGTCCTTCCGTAGGTACAAGGAATGTAATAAAACATGCAAAACGGAAAAAAGATTGGCTAAATTAGAAAATGAAAGGCACGTTGCAAAAAAAAGTAAGACAAACCCCAAAAAGTTTTTTAAGTATATAAATGGCAAAAGGATTAAAAAAGATAATATAGGACCCCTAAGAAGTGAGATGGGTGAATTGATAAATGATACTAAGGAAAAAGCAGAGGTATTAAACACGTTCTTTTCTTCAGTATTTACCAGAGAGGAACAAATGGCAGGAGTAATACATAAAAATGGAAATGAAACCATGCCATTAATTAATACTTGGTTGTCAGAGGAAGAAGTCCAAAGGCGACTGAAGAATATTAAGATAAATAAAGCTCCAGGTCCAGATGGCATACACCCTTATGGAGTTAAACTCGGAAATAGCTAGACCGCTATTCTTAATTTTCAGAGATTCAGTCTCATCAGGCTCAGTACCAAGGGATTGGCGAATAGCAGATGTGGTGCCGTTGTTTAAAAAGGGGACGAGATCACAACCAGAGAATTATAGACCTGTAAGCCTGACATCAATAGTGGGGAAACTACTGGAAGGTATTTTAAGGGACAGTATTCAGGATTACTTGGTATGCAATAAAATTATTAGTGGGAATCAACATGGATTTGTGAGGGATAGGTCATGTCAAACTAATCTAATTAGTTTCTACGAGGAAGTTAGTGGGAACTTAGACCAGGGCAGGACAGTAGATGTGGTCTACTTAGATTTTGCAAAGGCCTTTGATACAGTGCCACACAAAAGGTTGGTTTACAAAATAAGGGAACTGGGTCTAGGAATCAAAATTTGTACTTGGATCGAAAACTGGTTAGAGAATAGGGAACAGAGAGTTGTGATAAATGGAACATTTTCTAATTGGTCAAAAGTCTTAAGTGGAGTACCTCAAGGTTCTGTGCTGGGGCCACTCCTTTTTAATATATTTATTAATGACTTAGGTGATGGTTTAGAGAGTAAAGTTTCTATTTTTGCAGATGACACTAAACTCTGTAAGGTAATAAAATCAGAGCTAGATGTAGCTTCTCTACAGAGGGACTTAAATAAACTGGAGGATTGGGTGGCCAAATGGAATATGAAGTTTAACACAGATAAATGTAAGGTTATGCATTCAGGGATCAAAAACAAGAACGCAATCTATAAATTAAATGGAATTAATTTAGGAGAATCTATAATGGAAAAGGATTTGGGAGTGCTCATAGACAGTAGACTTAGCAATAGTGCTCAATGTCAAGCAGCAGCTGCAAGGGCAAACAAAGTATTGGCATGCATAAAAAGGGGCATAGATGCAAGGGAAGACAGTGTAATTTTGCCACTGTATAAATCGTTGGTAAGACCTCATCTTGAATATGCAGTACAGTTCTGGCCACCACTCTATAAAAAAGATAATTTGGAACTAGAAAGGGTTCAGAGAAGGGCGACAAAATTGATAAAGGGTATGGAGTCATTAAGTTATGAGGAAAGGTTAGCCAGTTTAGGCATGTTTACTTTAGAAAAGAGGCATCTAAGGGGAGATATGATTACTATGTACAAATACATTAGGGGTCAATACAGAGAGCTTTCATGGGAACTTTTTACCCCAAGGACCATACACAGGACACGTGGTCATCCCCTAAGGTTAGAGGAGAGGAAATTTCACAACCAGCAAAGGAAGGGGTTTACAGTAAGGGCATTCAAGATATGGAATTCATTGCCAGGGAAGGTTGTGATGGCAGATTCAATAGATATGTTTAAGAAAGGGTTAGACAAATTTTTAGCGGAAAGGTGTATCCAGGGATACGACCGTTAATTTAAAATGAAGGATAGTAGTGGATATAGGGTAAAAATAGGACTGCAATATTGAGTCTGGGGGGATTTTCACAATTGAAACAGATTGGCGGTTGCTTACTCTAGATTAATTTCAAATATAAGTGCAGGATCGCAGGAGATCCAAAATAGGTTGAACTTGATGGACTGGTGTCTTATTTCAACCTCATCAACTATGGTACTATGTTACTATGTTTATGGATTAGTTGAGGTAACACTGCATTAAGATGCTCTATTGCATTCTATTGTGACTTGATAGTCCACATGTGTATCGGGCATATTGGCTATTAGAGAAGAGCAGACCTAGACGGAATACTGAATAAGAACAAGCGTATACCCAATGTTTGTGCATTTTTTAAAGATCGCACATTATGTTCGTTTTGCTTTATTAATGAATGAGGCCCCAAACCTTTCCAAAATATAACATATTTAAATGTTTGCAAGTTTACACTGTGACCTGTTTTTAGTTTAAATAATTGCTTTGGCTGTTTATAAGCAGTCTGTGATTATTGAATGACCTTTAGGCTCAAAAAGACATTCCATTTATATGTATATGTATGTCTACACAAGTCTTCTGAAATTGTTTTTGCCAGTATACATTGCAACAATCTTCACTTTGGACATTTCACACAGGTGGCAGAACTTTAAGATGACTTGAGAACAAACTTAGAGACCACCGCAAACATGTAAGGGGTACAGGTAGCTGTCCCAAGGAGTCCTTAGACCCAAGTGTTCTGAAGTGCACGGAATAGGCCTGCATTGATAGCCAATTGATGCAAGGTGTGAAGCAAATTGCTACTGGTGAGAGCCCTCCCCCATACACACAAGAATCCCCTCCAGGTAAATTTTGTAGCATAATACATGCATTAACTCTTCAAATGACTGTAATATTGTGACTAAATAAATGTCATCACCTCCACAAACAATGTAAATATTCCTGTGTTTTCTACAGTAATCTCCACTTGCCTTTTTGCAAATGAGATTGTCAAGTTTTCAACAATAACCTCAAGAAGAGATAGCGCCCTACACTACAACCTAATCCGGCGGTTCCCAGACTGTCACTGGGGTGACGCGGGCCAGTCATAAAAAAAAAGAAAGAGCACATAAACTTACCAATCCGCCGGGCGCTGGGACCCAGCAGCCTCCTCTCTCCCGCAGCTATCACTGAATATCGACGTCAGTGACAGCTGCGGGAGAGGAGGCTGCTGGGTCCCGGTGCCCGGCGGATTGGTAAGTTTATGTGCTCTTTCTTTTTTTTATGGCTGGGAGAAGCGGAGGAGGAAAGCGGGAAGCAGAGGAGGACAGCCGGCAGCAGAGGAGGACAGCTGGCAGCAGAGGAGGACAGAGGGCAGCAGAGGAGGACAGCGGGCAGCAGAGGAGGACAGAGGGCAGCAGAGGGGGACAGCGGGAAGCGGAGGGGGACAGAGGGCAGCAGAGGGGGACAGCGGGCAGCAGAGGAGGACAGCGGGCAGCAGAGGAGGACAGCGGGCAGCAGAGGAGGACAAAGGTCAGCAGAGGAGGACAGCAGGCAGCAGAGGAGGACAGAGGGCAGCAGAGGAGGACAGCGGGCAGCAGAGGAGGACAGAGGGCAGCAGAGGAGGACAGCGGGCAGCAGAGGAGGACAGAGGGCAGCAGAGGAGGACAGTGGACAGCAGAGGAGGACAGCAGGCAGCAGAGGAGGACAGAGGGCAGCAGAGGAGGACAGCGGGCAGCAGAGGAGGACAGCGGGCAGCAGAGGAGGACAGAGGGCAGCAGAGGAGGACAGCGGGCAGCAGAGGAGGACAGCGGGCAGCAGAGGAGGACAGAGGGCAGCAGAGGAGGACAGCGGGCAGCAGAGGAGGACAGAGGGCAGCAGAGGAGGACAGAGGGCAGCAGAGGAGGAGAGCGGGCAGCAGAGGAGGACAGCGGGCAGCAGAGGAGGACAGCGGGCAGCAGAGGAGGGCAGCCGGCAGCAGAGGAGGACAGCCAGCAGCAGAGGAGGACAGAGGGCAGCAGAGGAGGACAGAGGGCAGCAGAGGAGGACAGCGGGCAGCAGAGGAGGACAGAGGGCAGCAGAGGAGGGGAGCAGAGGAGGACAGAGGGCAGCAGAGGAGGGGAGCAGAGGAGGACAGAGGGCAGCAGAGGAGGACATAGGGCAGCAGAGGAGGACAGCCGGCAGCAGAGGATGACATAGGGCAGCAGAGGAGGACAGAGGGCAGCAGAGGAGGACAGCCGGCAGCAGAGGAGGACAGAGGGCAGCAGAGGAGGACATAGGGCAGCAGAGGAGGACAGCCGGCAGCAGAGGAGGACAGCCGGCAGCAGAGGAGGACAGAGGGCAGCAGAGGAGGACATAGGGCAGCAGAGGAGGACATAGGGCAGCAGAGGAGGACAGTGGACAGCGGGAAGCAGAGGAGGACATAGGGCAGCAGAGGAGGACAGAGGGCAGCAGAGGAGGACATAGGGCAGCAGAGGAGGACAGCGGGCAGCAGAGGAGGACAGCGGGCAGCAGAGGAGGACAGAGGGCAGCAGAGGAGGACAGAGGGCAGCAGAGGAGGGGAGCAGAGGTGGACATAGGGCAGCAGAGGAGGACAGCCGGCAGCAGAGGAGGACAGCCGGCAGCAGAGGAGGACAGAGGGTAGCAGAGGAGGGCAGAGGGCAGCAGAGGACAGAGGGCAGCAGAGGAGGGGAGCAGAGGAGGACAGCGGGCAGCAGAGGAGGACAGCAGACAGCGGGAAGCAGAGGAGGACATAGGGCAGCAGAGGAGGACAGAGGGCAGCAGAGGAGGACAGCGGGCAGCAGAGGAGGACAGCGGGGCAGCAGAGGAGGACAGCAGGGAAGAAGAGGGGGGCAGCATGCAGCAGAGGGGGGGCAGCATGCAGCAGAGGGGGGCAGCGGGCAGCAGAGTGACAGAGGGCAGCAGAGTGACAGAGGGATGCAGAGGGGGGCAGCGTGGCAGAGGGGGCAAGGTGCCTAGGGGCAGAGTGCCTGGATGCAGAGGGGGCAGTGTGACAGAGGGCAGAGGAGGGGGACAGCGTGACAGAGGAGGGGGACAGCGTGACAGAGGGCAGTGAGAGGTGACAGAGGGCAGAGGGGGCAGCATGAGAGGGGGCAGAGTGACTGGATGCAGAGGGGGCAGTGTGTCTGGATGTAGAGGGGGCATTTTTGCATACAACTAAATAAGTATTTCTGTCCTTTCCTAAATACTTATTACATTTTTTTGACCCAACTACTTCTAAAACAGGACTGCTCAGTAATTATTTTGGAGGAGTGCCTTGAAAAAATTTGGAGACTCTAAGGGTGCCGCGAACTGAAAAAGTTTGGGAACCACTGACCTAATCAGTTTATTAGATAATCTGGCCATCTAGTCAAGATCACTCTGCATTTTCTGTGATTATCCCTTGGAGAATAACTAAGTTATAAATGGATGCATAGCTTAAATTGACATCATGCCAAGGATCTGAAGTTTGCACTTTATGCATATTTCAATAAATTGAGTCGATAGTGCACTCTCACTGAATATAACAATGCTGCTCCTTCTATAAAACACAAATTGTAGATTCTAAAAAGAGCACAATAGAGAATATAGTATTTAGCTTGACATGGATACAGAATGTAAATAGGAATATTGGCAACTGAAAAACTTGGGTATGAATGCACACAATAAATAAAATGAAATGCAATAAATGATCAAATAAATAAAAATTAAGATGAAATGAATAGAAAAGTAAAACTGTAGAAATAAACTAAAATCAAATAAAACCAATAAATGGCACTAGCAAAATTTATAACTCTGTTGAGTATGGGCATATGGAGTGGCTAAGGACTTACATTGTAACTTCAGTAATGCAGAGATTCTTATCCTATTAATGCCTTAGAGTCATGTCTCAAGTTGTTAGTTGTTACAGGTCTAGTTCAAGTCCTTCTTTAATCTTGGTGGCAACTGATGTTATTTCTGCTCATCGGCACTTTCCACTATGGGGAACGTGGAAGTGCGTTTGGACAGCAAGGGGACGGATGTAGTTCTAGTACAAAATGTTACATGTATGCAGTTTTGCTCCTACGCCTCTCGTCCATATTGGACTTTCTCAAGGATGATATGAAGCAGATAGGAGGATTTATATAGCCTATCTCTCATTTCTGTTGTTTAGACAATAAGCTCTTTATTAAAATATTAAAAGTAATGTTTAGAGAAATTGAGTGCTATGTGCCAATATAAATAAAATGAATAAAAGTTAAGAATAAAAAAAATAAATAAATAAAAGATTATAAATAAAAAAATAAAACAAGATACTAAAAATAATAATAAAAATGAAGGTTATTAATAAAACCAGTGTCAGGGATTATAGAAAAAGATGTAGAGAGGGATGGCTAAATGGTTAAAAATGAGCCAAGATGAAAATCTACATTAAGTCCATGTGGGTCCAAAATTTTCATTTCATAAATCCATTTTGCCTATTTTCTATGAAGTTGCCTCCTCTCTAGAATTGTTTTGCATGTTAAATACCCATAAACTGTAAGCCTTTGGGATTGCAATTGTGATAGAAGAGAAATGATTGGAAAGGCTATGTGTTTTCAGTACCTTACTTATATTATTGATTTGCTCAGCAATTCTGATTTGGAATGTCCGTTTAGTCTCTCCGATGTATTGAAGGCCACATGGACATTCCAGCATGTAAATTACGCTTTCTGTGTTACAATTAATGGTTTGTATCACAGCAAATTTTCTTCCATTTGAGTTGTCAATTCATAATTGGTTTGGTAGAAATCTGGTTAATATTCCTACAGAATCTGCAGTTAAGGCAGAAATGGAATCCTTGTGTTTTTTTTGGGCATTTTCTTTAATTGTGGATAACTTTTTGTTAGGATACTGTGTATGTATTTTGTTCTTCTGTAAATGATTCTTGTTTTTTTCTGGAAGTATCTTTTTGGTTTCTTCATTGAATTCCAGAATGTGCCAGTGTTTGTGGATAATTTTTTCTACTGCTTTATTATTGGTATTCAATTGAGTGATGAATGCAATGTCAGGAATTCCCTGTGTATTTTTCTTTATATTTTAGAGGAGCTATTTTCTATATAGTTTTTTAACTTCTTTCAGTGCATATTGTCAAATCATTTGGTGTAATTTTTCCTCTAAAAAACTCCACATATATAGATGCACATGAAAAATACATTTCACATGTGAAATTACTACTGTGTGTTATGAAATCTACTGATATGACACAAAAACGTGGATGCTATGGACAGAAACATAAATAATTATAATGTTATTTTTTTTCGACATTATGGTAGATATAAATGCCACGGAGCCAAGTGCAGTGGAACAGGACCCCACAAGTGAGGACATCCATGACGGGGTGTAGGAACAGCAGCCACGTGAAGAACTATCTGGGGATATTGGCCATTGGTCCATCTCTCAACAATTGTTTCATAAATTGTTTGAAAGTACTGCAGCATTAAACCAAAGCATGAATCATATACGAAACACACTTGTAGAAATTATCCAATGCCATTATTATTATTATTATCCTTTATTTGTTAGGCGCCACAAGGTTTCCGCAGTGCCGTACACAGTACACACAGTAGACTAAACAGGGTAAAACAGTACAAACCAATAAACAGAAATACCATTGCTTCAGAAACTCCAGGCTGGCTGATGTAGTAAACAAGGAGCAGAAGTACGGTAAGGAGACAGGAGGGAAGAGGGCCCTGCTCATGTGAGCTTACATCCTAAGGGAGGGAAAACAGACTGGCACAGGGGGAGCCAGATAAGGCAAGGGGAGAGTGAGTGGAGTATAGAGAAAGGGGTTATGTGGATAATTGGTAGGCTTTGAGGAAGAGGGGGGTTTTCAGTGCACGTTTGAAGGAGCACAGAGTAGGAGAGAGGCAGATGGAACGAGGGAGGTCATTCAAGTGAAGGGGGCAGCACGAGAAAAGTCTTGGATTCTGGAGTGGGAAGAGGTCATTGGCTGAGCGCAGGGAGCGGGCGGGAGTGTGAATGGAAAGAAGGTTAGAGATGTAGGAGGCAGGATTCTGTAGGGGAAGGGAAGCCAGTGTAAGGCGAGGCAGAGAGGGGAGGCAGAGGAGGAGCGGCGTGAGAGGAAGATGAGTCTTGCGGCCGCATTAAGTACAGAACGGAGGGGGGAGAGATGGGAGTGGGGGAGGCCGGTGAGCAGGAGGTTGCAGTAGTCCAGGCGGGAGATAATGAGTGCATGGATGATAGTCTTGGTAGCATCCTGAGAGAGAAAGGGACGGATGCCATTGTTCATTATATTGGGCATTCACATGTTTATCCTCCTGTCCTTGTTGTGCCTATTTGCCCTTCTGCCCTTGTGGCACCTGCTGCTGCTTGTGGGCACTATTACTTGGTACCTGCTGATTGGGTGATCTGGAGGCAGCTCTGAACAAGCAGCACAGGAAACATTAGGCCAGGGGGCAAGCAAATCAAAATGAATTTTGCATGTTTCACTTGTGTTTGTGTTTGTCACTATTTTGCATGTTTGTACCACTAAATGTACTGTTTAAAAAAATGTTTTCCGTGGTTATTATCCATTTGTTGTAAGCAATACATTTAAAGTAAACCCAAAGGGTACTTAAATGTAAAGTAAGATGAGATCACATATGCCTTGAAGGCTGAACAATGTTGCGAATCTGGTGGACTAGGATTCATGTCATCTTCCTCCTGGCCAGCAACCTCGGTCTCTTCCACCCATGGAGTTCCATTCCGAATGGCAATATTGTGAAAAAATGCCCTTATGCATTGTAGATTTTGGGGTCCCCTCTGAAATTACACATTATAAACAAAACATACATAAACTTTTTAATGTTCTGTTTAAAAAAATCTATTTTAAAAAGCAGTATAAAAAAGCATGTAATGTAATTTTTGAAACATTATTTTTTTAAGAAATATATGTAACTTTGTATAAACTGCATCACATACACCCCTAACATTTTAAAACATAAACCGCTTTGCCTAATATATTTAAAAATATATTATTATTTTAATGTATTTTTAAGTCTCACAATGAACTAAAAGGGTCAGAAAGACCATTTAAAACATCCTCACATGCCAACTTATATCATGCTTTCAAAATAAAATACTTTTGTTGCTACTTAGATGCACATGTGAAATTTTCATCTACCTCTTAAGTAAGCAGTCAGCAACTTTTTAATTTTACTTTTTTTTAAATGGCACAATCGTGTTCACCTGCCATGATCATATAATGTTGCTTGCTGAGATGAATGGTATCAGGTGTGCAAGAGAAATGTTAATCATCCCATTAGATTGTGAGAGTGAATGCTGTATTTGCTCATCACTATAATCCATGAATTGCACCTGCCCTGGAGCAGGTGCAAACCTAATGTCTAAAATCAAGGGTACCTCTGCATACGTGTAAACTTGAATCGCCTGCATCTGTTTGGGAATGCTTTAACTGTACCTGGACAACGTTCATCCACCCATTCCATCCCCTGTTCCGCCCTTTAAGTCGGGATCAGTTGTGTCAATTGCGTTTACAGATGAATTACATGCAATTGTGTTTGCTGTTGTAATATCCTTTCTGAGCATGCGCAGAGCAATTTCATGCAAATATATGGTGTGCAGCAGGACTTAAGTCCAAAGATGAATCAGCCCAATGTAATTTGTTGCCTTTCTATGTCATTAGTGATGAAAGTATGTAGTCTTTATATTACCTAGTGTGTCAGTTCTTTTGGCATGTTTCAGTACCATTTTATTTTCAACAGTAATATTATATATATGTTTACAGGCAGAGGAAGCTGAAATAATTTCATTCTGTGTGCTGGGGAATGTCAATATGATGTTTTGTGAATAGAAACATTAAGATACAGAGTGGCTATGTGCCATGCCAACACAGATTCGTTTGTAGCTGAAATAACAACACGATTCCACAAAGTATGCAGATACTCTTCTGTCCCACTGTGCTTACTCTTCACCTCCTACGTCTTGCCACCTAAATGAGCATGTTAACAAAAACAAATACTGGGACTAAAAAGAAACTTAAAACTAAATTAACACGTGAGTCCCTTTGTACTGTAATCTCATACAGAATTCATACTCACTATGTAATTGATTTGTGGTGTTAGTTAAACTGTAGCATATAAAAATGCTGCTGATAATATGTCATTCACTGTAACACTGCAAATTTGACAACATTGTTCCTGCTTGGGTTAAAAACCCCTTAAAGCACAAAAAGGGCCACATAATTGACGGCTGTACTTTTGTGTAGTAAAAATATTATCAGAACCATCCACAGAACCTACTTACTGGATAGAAACTTACTTGTCAAATCATAAACTGACATGACAGACAAAACATCAAGGTCTACAGATACCTGTGCTTCAGTGACCAGAGACTCTGGGAGCAGGGTATTGATGGAACTAGATATTTGGGAGCTGAATTTGACTAGCCACTGGATGTCCCGATTCTTCTTCTAATGGTAAATTTAGGAATTTTGAAAATGAGGAATTAGCATCACAGCAGCAAGATGTGGCAGGATAATGATCAAACAGGCCAATGTCAGAAAGTCAGAGTAGAAAAGGTTGGAAAACAGAATGAAAACAATCAATCTAATGTCATGTTCTTTAGAATCCACCAGATTGTATATTTTTAATGTCAGTATCAAGGAACAATTGTCGCATTTAAGTAATCATTAAGTTGTGGAAACTATGCCTTTGGATATATTGGAATTGGATCTTGAAGTGACCTTTTAAAAAAAAATCCAATGGAATCCTTACTCTACAACATGTAATTCTAGAAATGTGTGATAAAATTTTCTTTAAGTCCACATATAAAATTGCCCAATATAGTTTGACAATGTCATAAAGCAAAGAAGATAGCACATTAAAACTACCAATACATCTTAGCAGTTTTGGTTCTTTATCTCTTTTATTATGTTCCTTTAGAAGTTACTATGTATTGAGCACTGATATGCAGACAGATGTTTCTTAGATTTCCACCACTTCTAGATATATAGTATATGTCTTTACTTAACATTTCTCTTAAGTTGAACAATATGTCTAGCTCTTAAACATTACTTAATTAGATTACCCTTTTTAAGGGAATTTGGATGAAGAAGATTATTTGTTTCTGAAGGTATCCGGAAGAACTATATCATTCCCAAGTTAGGTATATCCAAATGATGTACAAAAAAAATTCCTAGGCGCTAAAATAAACTCCAGATTGCACCCCTAAATTAAACATTTATATTAAATATTAATATAGAAAATCAGCTTTTAAAGTATGAGGATTGCCATCCCTCATGATAAGCTATAAAAGAAAATGAACACTATAGAAGCGCCAATCTAAATACTAAAAAGTGGATAAATATCCATGTAAATACTAAATTGAAGAAGGCAGAAAGAAAACACATCCTACATATACAATTGACAAATTTAATAATACAGAAATAATACGCAAATAACTGTCTTAAGGATGACGGGTTATACAATTAAAAATTGAAAAGATAGGAAAAAAAAAGATCTCACTGTAAAATAATAAAAAGTAAGGATAATAATGATAAAAGTAATAGGAGATTCAGATAAGTCTTCCACTGTATAAAGTCTTAAACATACGATCAGCAGTGGCTATATATCATAGCCTAAATAGAGTAACCTGCTGTTGATAAATGTACAGTAAAATCCAGATATTTTTAAATCACTGGGAATCACAATTACATAACTCTGGAATATCTCAGCTTCTTCTGGGCTACTCTGTAGTAGCGTATAGGGAATGTGTGTTGTATTAATGTAACAGTAGGTAAGTGGCCAATTCAGCTCACTCTCCTTGGCATTGGAACCAGGTTGATTATGAAATCTATCATGGAGCTGTAGGCAAACTGCTTTTTAAGGTCAAAGTGACCCTCCCATTGAATTCAGCAGAGCCTCCTTGGACCTTGAATGTAGTCCTCACGCTTGCAAGAGTTAACTCCAGTTGTGTGGGTTTCTTCCGAAGTAAAACAAAGAAGGCGAGAGTGAGAGTATTTTGATATGGGATTTGAGATGTATGCAGGGGTAGTGTTGTTAAGGGCTTTCTAAGTAAGAGTGAGTAATTTGAATTTGATTTTGGAGGACACAGGGAGCCAGTGTAGGGATTAAGTGGTGCACCAGATGTGGACTGGTGAGAAAGTCTTACAGCAGAATTTAGGATGGGTTGAAGTGTAGTTATATCGGTGTCAGGAATACCAGATAGCAGGAGGGTGCAGTAGTCAAGATGGGAGATGATGAGAGAATAGATAAGAGTTTTGGTAGCATGTTGAGTATGAAAACGGCATATTCTGGCAATGATTTTAAGGTGGAATTGACAGGACTGGGAGAAATTCTGGATGTGAGGGCAGGAGTCAGGTGTGACACCAAGGCAGAGGGCTTGGGAGACTGAGGAAATTTTTGTGTTATTGACAGTGAGAGAGATTTTAGGAGAAGTGGAGATTCTTGTGGGAAGGAAGATAATAAGCTCTGTTTTGTATATGTTGAGCTTTTAGTAGCGTTGGGATATCCATATGGAGATAACTGGAAGACAGTTAGTTACACAAGTAGCAGAGAAGAGGAGAGGTCATAGATAAAGATTTGAGTGTCATCAGCGTAGAGATGGTACTGGAGGTCGAATAAGGGAATTAGTGTACCAAGAGAATAGTTGTACAATGAAAAAAGTATAGGGCCTAGAACAGAATCTTGTGGGACCCCAAAAGAATGTGGGAGCGGAGGGGAGGATGTGCCAGAGGTAGAAGCACTAAAGGAGTGGTTTGATACGTAGGAAGTGAACCAGGAAAGAACTATGTCACAAAGGCCAATGGAGTGATGGGTTTGTAGGAGAAGAGGGTGATCAACAGTGTTAAAAGCAGTAGAGACATCCATGAGAATGAGTATGGAAAAATGACCCTTAGACTCTGCAGTGAGAAGATCATTGATCACTTTACTGAGAGCAGTTTCAGTGGAATGTTGGGGACAGAAGCTTGATTGCAGACAGTCAAATATGGAGAGAGCAGAGAAAAAATGAGACAGGCGTTTGTAAACTAAATGCTCAAGTAGTTTTGAGGCATAGTGAAGAAGAGAAATAGAGCGGTAATAGCAGAGAGAGGCTAGATACAGGGATGGTTTACTTAGATTTAGTAAGATGAGCGCATGTTTAAAGGAGGATGGAAATGTACCAGTGGAGAGAGACAGGTTGAAACAGTAAGTTAGAGGTGGGCATGTAGTGGATGAGAGAGAGTGGAGAAGTTGGGAGGGAATAGGGTCAAGGGGACAGGTTGTAGGGTGAGATGATTAGATGTGTGTAGAGACTTTCTTTGAAGTAGGTAGCAAATTCATGGGCTGTGAGGGAGGAAGCGGGAGGAGGTTTAGATGGGCAGAGAAGTGAATTGAAGGTGGCAAAGAGGAAACGGCGGTTAGAAGACTGGGTGGATATTAGAGATTTGAAGAATGTTTGTTTGGCAATTAAAAGGGCAATGATGTAAGATGAAAGGATAAAATTATAGCAGAGGAAATCAGGATAGGAGTGATATTTCCTCCATTGGTGCTTTGCAGTGAGGAAGTACTTTTGTAGGTAGTGGGTCAGTTTGGTGTGCAGTGGTTGGGGTTTGGATTGACAGAGACTGTATGTGGTAGCTGGAGCTGAATTGTCTTTAGCTGAAATGACTGTTTTGTTGTAGAATGAGGTGACCTGATTAGAGCAGGATAATGCAGACAAAGGAGAAACTATTTGTTTTAGTGAAGATGAGAAATGGATTTGATTAAGGGTACTTAGGTGTCTTTATCTACATGTGAATTTGGGTGCAGCGGGTGGCATGAGGTAAGGTGAGGCTGAAGGAAAGGTGGTTGTGGTTGGAGGGTCCCACAGCTGAACAGAGTTGGTAGTTCAGTAGATACTAAAACAGACTTGTATTCAGTATGAAGCCGATCCTAAGCACTGCTATGATGTTTGACAACAGTAATAAGAATTAACCAATGTGGGAGCTTGGGCAAAGTGCTGAGCCAGTGTACAGCTTACTTCAACTTCCTTCCACATGCCACTTAAAACAGTTATTTCTGTATTATTTGTGTATTATTAAATTTGACAATTGCATATCTAGGAACAGTGGTGTTTTCTTTCTGACTTATTCAAATTAGCATTTATATGAATATTTATCCAGTTTTTAGTATTTAGATTTGCGCTTCTATATTGTAAATTTTCTATATCCAAATACTGTTTTTTACTTTAAAGGAATCAGTATTTTAGGAGTAATGTGCAAATCAACTTCACTTAATCAAAATATCTACAAAATTATTGCAAAATAAATATATCACCAATGAATCATCATTTATTTAAATAGTGCCACCAATTCCACAGTAATGTACAGAGAATATTTGTCATTTACATCAGTCTCTGCCCCATTGGAGCTTACAGTCTAAATGACCTTAAACCCACGCAAGCACAGGGAGAACATATAAATTCCATGCAGAAAAGGCCATGGTCAAACTGGATTAAACCCATGATACCAGCGCTTTTAGCTGCCTAATTTCAATTGACAACATATTTCAGTCCATAGAGATGAAAGGTTGTCCAAAACCAGTCAGGTGATTCAATGGGGATTTTTCAAATTGCCCTTTACTGCACACAATACAGAAATCGATGTGAAGACATGTATGGGATTTTTTTTTTAGGTTTAAAGAAACAGAGATTTACATGGAGATTAGCCTTTAATAGATTAAGTGATTTGCAAAGTAAGTCACCCTGCTGCCTACAAATAAAATATGATGGGCATGATTCATGAAGGAATGTAAGTTCCTTTGTGTACCATATTGTGCGTGAAATTGCACAAAACAGACTTTACACTACTGAATGAGTGTATGCAGTTCAAATTCAAACTGAAATGACACTTCCGACAGCTTAAGATTTGATGGGCAGAATGGACTGGTTAAGGCAAATGTTCTGTTGAGAAAACAGGGTGTAAAAAATGACCTTTGGAGAGGTTCTGTTGAAAAAACAGGGTATAAAAATTGACGTTGTGGTAGTATACCTGGTATACTGTAATACAAAAACAGGGTTTTCCATAAATAATCCCAATTGTAATTGCATAAGTTTTCAGATAACCAGTACCTGTAGGCTGTGCGATCGGACCACATGTGTGGCATACGCATGTGATTATGATATTATGGATGGTGGAGAGGAAATTCGATGGAAAGGCTGATATTCTTCAATATTCAGTTCTTCTAGTTCTAAAGTACTCGAACAGGTGTGCTGGAAAGGCAGGATATTTCTGTTCTCACAGTTTCTGTGTTAAGGGTTCTCGCTGTGTACGCTTGGCATCGCATGAGGTGTTAAGTTCTACCCAGTTGAGAAGAAGTGAGTGGACGCAGCTTATGAAATTCGTCCACAGCCATCGCAAATCTCACACAGGAGTTTTGCATTTCGAAGCGTTGGAAAATTCCGCTTCCACATGGGTGCTAAACAAATGTGTGAGATGGTCGATATGACCGACGTACAGGTCAAAGCAGGCCTGACAGGGTCTGTGTTTGTGAGTAGAGATTGTAAGGTAAGTATACAGTAAATTTAAATTTACAGTAAAGTTAGGTGTGCAATGGCATACAGTAAAGGTAAGTTTACAATGGTTTACTGTGATTAGTGGGTCAAGATGACCAATGAAACCCTTTTCATTGATTGATAATATTTATCAACAGGTACTGAGTAAGGTTAGTGATAAAAATATTTGTGAAAACTGAGAATTAAACTGGCTATTTAAAAATGTAGGAAATGTAAGGGAGCATGTAGCAGGATAGCGTGTATAGTGAAAAGTAGCAAAGCGAAATGAAGCGAACGCAAGCAGCAAAGTATAAACCGAATAAAATAAAATAATAAAAAAAACCTTGTAAAAATAGCAAATGCAACAGATAATCTGTATTAAGTGGGTAACTATGCAGGTTTAAAGATGAGTAACTTAAATGTATATTTTCTTTTGTCTTTGTGTATGGTGTGTGATTGAATCCCAAAAAAAAAGGCAGCTTGTGAGATCAGTTTTTCAAACAGTCTATAGAAACCTTTGTCTTTATTCCATTCGTTGTCAGTATGTAAAGTAACAATTCTCAGCTTGGGCCTGATTTATTAAGGAACTTAAATTAAGAAACTTCTTATTTAAGTTTCCAGGAAAAAAACATGTTACAATGCAAGGGGTGAAAATTAGTTTTCTATTTTGCACATAAGTTAAAAACTGACTGATTTTTCATGTAGCACACAAATACTTGATAGCTTATTTGTACACTGAAATTTAAAGTTGATATTTGCGTGCTACATGAAAAAACAGTCAGTATTTAACTTATGTGCAAAACAGAAAACTAATTTTCACCCCTTGCATTGTAACATGGTTTTGTCCAGGAGACTTAAATAAGAAGTTTCTTAATTTAAGTTCCTTAATGAATCAGGCCCCTTATGTGGATAATTGCTAAAGTGAAGCCAGGAAAAAAGAAGTATATCATGTATCAGTAAAAGAAATTTGTTGTGTTCCTGTAATGGCATAGATTCAGAAATCCTAGAAGGAAAAATAAGGTTTCACATGTTATCAGTAGGTGAGAGATATCCATTGTGTCCAGACAAATTGTCTTAGTTAATTGACTCTGACTGCAATGAGGCTATATAGCCTTAGAACAATGCAAAAGACTGACGATAGCAGTTGCTAGGAAATTTTCCTGCATAAGAAACAATTGTCACCAAGGAATGAATGCAGTCTGAGGTTTTTGGTTTTTTTTTTGTGTGTTTTATGTTTTGTATTTGTCTTTCTGTTGAAAGTAAATAAATGGAAATGTTTTGTTTCTGATACTAACTTTTATTTTTCTCTTTTGTAGACAAGAACAGCCAAATATATATTTAGTAATAATGGGGATTGCAGGGGAAATACAAAATTTTCCCTTAAAAGACAAGTTAACAATGGGTCATTGTAACACTCATTCTTCTAACTGCGGTGGCCCATGATAATATATTTGGTTGGGATTTATTATTTAAAATGAAGTGTGTATATACTCTGATTCTAATGCTGTTCTTATGTATTCCAGAAAGACACATATGGGAGATATAGAGTATGCGTCACAAAGGGTTAATTTTGCACTTCTCTATTATAATCATGAGTCCATCGCAAGGTATATAAGTATATGAGGATCAGAGATACCGGGTTCCATACGAGCTAACGATGGTCGACGACACTGGATTGGATGGGTGATGTAACTCCCTGTTAAATTTAGTAAGAATGGGGGAGGAGTCATAGACTAGTTAATAGTAGTTCAGACTAGTTAAGACTACTTAAGAGTTAAGGGCATTAGTGGAATAGTTGAGAGCCAATTCCCTGTACTGCCCAATCCAGCTGTCATCTTGCTGTAAATCTCCTTTTCTGCTCTTCTGTTTTTGTTTTGGGGTTTTTTCTGCAAATCATTTCATTATTGTTATTATTCTTTCCTATTTCCCGTTCTTTACATCTCTTACTGTCAGTATCTCATTCTTTTCTTATAAAGAGATACAAAATACGTAGACACTGTCCCAAAGGGTTATAGGCAACATCAATATTTTAGGACACAGGTCTGGCATGACTGTTTCAAATTTTTTTCAACCAAATAATGGATGCAGTATGAAAAATTGTTTTGCCTTGTCCTGATTTGTTTATATCATCAGTGCTTGAAACTAAAGACTTGTACATGCATTTCTTGGTAACAGGACATGTGGTTGGAAGGGGATGGATCACAGTCATGCCAGACAAAGGTCCAATACTGCAGATATTGCTACACCTATGGGCAAAGACATTTTTGACAACGGACAGAATTAGGGGTACACACACTACACTGACAGTCACAAAGGTAGCTATAGGTTGTGTTTTTATGCTTTATAGAAGCTGTTGATTTTAAGCAGGAGTTTTGTTGTGGAAATGTGATTCATGTTTTATAGATTGCACGTGGCATCTTCTTTTTGTCACCTGAGCAAAGTGTACAAAGTGTGCCTTTTAGATGCACCAAGGGTGGAAGGAGACAGGATACTAGCTGAAGATAAATTAGGTAGATATACAGATATGCACCTCTGTGTGGAACATTTGATTAAGATTTTTGCCAGAAGACCTGACATAAGTGAAACCCTTTAGAAAATGTACAATTTTCATGTTTTTAGATTTGTCATAGTTAAATAGACATGTACTGGATATTGTTATAATTGACGAAGGTGCTATAAAAATTGACCCCTTTGCCAATAATGCTATTCAATTCAGGGGTAAAAGAAAAAAAATATCTGCTAACCCTTGAGCTCAGAGACAGTGTGAGGGGTTATTGTTTGAGGAGTATTGTGTCTGTAAGTATTTTGACCACATAGTTGAAGAGAGTTGCATCCAGCGATGCCAGTCCAGTAATAATTTGGACTTGAGCGGGCATCCATGAGAATGATTATTATTCTTGGGTGGGTAAGGTTTTAGACAATACTGAATGCTGGGTGTTCTCTCATGTGCCTCAGAGATTATATTAAGTAGGACTAGTTCTCTTTCCACTAAATATTTTTGAGGTACCCTAATTATGGGGTGGGAGGCCAGTAGAGGGAAGGTAATACAGCTAGGTCCCTTAGTTTGAAGTCTACCAATATTCGACAGGCCAATCACCGTTTCATGTACAAAGAAACTTGGGTATTGGGAGACTGGGCAAAATGAACAGACAATAGCCTGCCCCCCGAATGTTGATGAAAAACCTGTTGATATTATTAGAGTGTATACAAAGGTTGAAGGAGATCATAAATGAGACATTCTTCGGATAGATGAACATGCTAGCATGAAGAACTTTAGTAGAATATTCTATATTGATGTTACATATTTTATTGCACCTTGTATCCTACCAGATAATGTATTACATATGTGGGTGAAGGGCATACAAAAGGTTAACTCTGAGCTCCAAAAGTATATGTTCCATAGGAAAAGAAAATTATTTCTAGGATTGTGACTCTATTTTATGGTAACCTGACTGATATCCACAGACAGTGTGGCCATACGTAAGGGGGACATACATCACAGAAAAATGAAACATACTACTGAGATCCTGCAATACAATTTTTGAGGTGATAGTTGTGTGCATTATCAAATGTTAGCCATGCCAAACTTGTGTGCAGTTGGAATTTATGTCCCTTACACGACACTGAGATTTCCGGTTTAAAAGCAGCATTGTCTAAATCTAACTCTAAACTTAACCCTAACACCAACCCTAAACCTAACCCTAACCCTTAGATTAGATTATACAGGCGGAAGGTCGCAAATATAAGTGACGTAAATTCTAACTGGCAGCATTTTCTGTGTTCGCAATTCTTAGGAAGTAGTTGGAAATGTCTGGGTGTTTGATAGTGTGGAAGTAAAATAAATCTATCAAGTTAACCAAATTGAATAATATTGTTTTACCGTGCAATTGCGATTAATACCCCACGTATTATGACACAATCGCACAAATTAATAACAGACACATTTACATTCACGTTTATACTTGTAAATAATACACATTTATTTAGGTTCCAATCCACATTTATTTATTAGTAAAATGTGTTAGAGATTGTTTATACATAAATGATAATATATTAAAAGTATTTAAGGCTCAAGATATAGGAAATGTATCATGTTTAGTGTCATTTTGATCTGCACATTACCATCTCAAATCTGCTACTTCCGGCTTTGTTATGGAAGTTAAAAGATTATAGTTATGGAAGTTAAAAGATTATTGATCAAGATTACATTGTGCTTGGAAAACTGATAGGCTGGTAGAATCTGGTTTAGGTCAGTTTTTCCTTATGCACAACATGTGCTCAGCTGATCACACCTTATCAGAATAATCCTGTGAATTAACCTATGACCGGCAGACAACTGGAACATCATTGAGCCAATGAAGACCCTAGACGTGATGCATGTGTACATAATGACATCATCAGTAGATTTTTTTCTATACTGAAACTGGATATAATCAAGCTGCTGTCCCCAGCTAGATCTCTTAGCCTGGCTACACAGCAGACATGACTACCTTATCCTGCGCCCGGATGAAGTGCCTGCAAAAATGTAATGTGTTCTGTGTTTTTATACTTTCCTGCATTAGTGTAATATCTCTTATGCGTAAAAATGGCTTAATGCAAATCCTGCTATATTATGTAATTAAATATCTTTGTGCTTTGGAACCACAATAATCACATTGGGCAATGTTTATTTGGTAAGCGATAAAATGATAATAATTGTAAATGTGTATTTCTTTAATGTTGGCCTGATAGTGTTCATAATTTTTCTGTCACTATAGTAAGTGTCGGTAATAGCACAAGCGGAATAGTGACTACTGCCGGTTTAATCAATTAAGCAGTACACTCCTCTAGTTAATGTTAGTGTTCGTGTGGTGAATTTAGATTGTAAGCTTCACTCAGCAAGTAATGATGTAAATGGTTAAACATTCTCTGCAAATCTTCAAAGTTGAAAGGTTTTCATATTGGGTATTTTGCACTTCTAAGGGCTTAACCTACCGACTGATAAACAAGGTTATCTTATCATTTCTTTATATTTTAAAAATTTATACAAGGATATCATAAGTATCTTTTTAATGTTTTTCAGCCATCACTCAAATTGGTAACTTTCTGGAATTCCTATGATATCATTGTGCAGTCAAAACAAGTAGCATAAGTTTAAAAATATTATTGTGAGGTTTAAAGTCTGGCTTTGGCCCTTGGCAATTACTTCCCTTGCCAATGCCATCGCCTAATTGCTGACTTTGCATCATGAATTGCAATGCAAATATAACTATATGAAAACAAAGATAACTATGCATTATATAGCAAGATATATGTAGGATGTGATGGCTTATAATTCCCACAAATTAAAGCACAAATATATGTATATTCTGACATATTGCGATTTATATATTGTTTATTTAATAATTCTACAATATCTTTGTTTTCATATACAGTGATCTTAACTAACCTAACAACACTTTCTCATTAAGGGTTCCGGCCGCCCTAGGCTATTATTGCCATAGCGCCCCCCCCCCTCCTTCCTCCCAATATAGGCACTTAGGAATACTCCTGAATATGAATACTCAGGAGTATTCTCCAGCATTCAAATTTAGACAGATTGTGCAGTTCTCTATTACCTGTTCGCATTCTTCTGTCTTCCCTGCTCTTGCAGCTTTGTTGTTGTCTAGTTGGCTTGTGGAAAGTTGAGATCCTGTTTTGAAAATATGCAGCAATTGTATTATAATGCTAAATGTTAACAAACCCTGAATGATCAGACTCTTTAGTCCAAACATAATAGTCAACTATGGTGAGATAAAACTACCCTGCTATGCACAGGCATTTATAGGCAATAAAATATATGAAAATTGTTGTCAAAGAGCCATAATCAAATACATACCTCTATCAGCCCCACCTGACTAATATTTAACACCCTAGTGACGCTAGAGACCACAGAGAGCATCCTCATCACCGCCACAAAATAAAAAGATCATGCCCTCCCAAAGCTGCTCTTTAGCCATTTCATCTACCCCCTTTAGGCATTTCAGCTGCCCGCTTCAGTCATCCCCCTCAGCAATTTCATCAGCCTCCTTATTCTACTCCCTTTAGCATTTTCACCTGCCCCCTTTAGCATTGCCACTTGCCCCCTTAGTGTTATCACCTGCCCCCATAGAATTTTCACATATCATCTTAGCGGTTTCACATGCCCCCATAGTGTTTTCACATGCCCACATTGCGTTTTTACATGCCCCCATAGCGTTTTCACATGCCCCCTCAGAATTTTCACATGCCCCCTTAGAGTTTTCGCATGCCCCCATAATGCTTTCACGTGGCCCGTTAGAGTTTTAACACGCCCCCATAGTGCTTTCACATGCCCCTAGAGTGTTTTCACATGCCCCTTAGTGTTTTCTCCTGCACGCCCCCCCCCTTCCCCCTTATTTACCAGCTGTCATTCTGGCGCAGCAATCTTTTCTCCAGCGTTATACATAACAGGCAGTCTGGCAGCGATCACTGCTAGATGCCTGTCAGTGCGGCTGCGGGTGCTTCTTACTGTGGTCACGTGAGATGTGGAAGTCCTGATCTCACATGACCACACTAAGAAGCGCCCTTGGCCGTGCTGACAGGCAGCGATTGCTGCCAGACTGCCTGTCGTGAAGTAGTGACAGTCAGGCCGCCCACTTTAGACCAGGGGCAGTTCTTATGATTCTAGCTCTGCTGCTATAATTAGAAAAGAGAAAACAACAGGGAAAAAAATGAAAGCCCGGCGACGCTGCTCCCCCCAGCCTCCAGCACCCCAGGCTGCAGCCTGATCAGCCTATGGGTTGATCAGGTCCTGTATTCACTTGTACACAAATTTCATTAATTTAAAGGAGCGTACCTTGGTTTCACTGAAAGCACAAATATATGACACACAATGTTAGCATAGGTTAATAAAGTTAGGTTTGCAGCTGCTATATAAAGAAATCTGCTATGCAAGGACATTTGTTTTTCAGGGAAACTTATTTTTCTCTATTTTATCCTAAGCGAGCTGAAAATAAGAAGATACACATTTTGAAAAGATTTTATTACAACGGTTGATCCCTGCCTCCAATAAATTCCCATTTAAATGTAATGTTGTTAGATATTTATATGTTTACACAAAATGTAGACATTGATTTATTACTTCTATCACAGAACATTGGATTCAGGAGATGAAAAATTTGGGATGAAGATGCAATACATTTCAACTCTTGATTTGGAACCAACATTTTGTAACTTTTGTAAATCAATTTGCTTTCATTTTTTTTTCTCCAGAACTACTCATCAAATTATCAGCCAAGTTGCAGATACCAACTCATTTGGTTCACAGGTTCACAAACAGTACTCCGCTCATCAGTTCACCCTAAACTCATAATGTTCATGTACTTTTCACCTTCAAATTGACTTCATTTTTTTAGGACTATTTCACAGGATGTTTTTTCTCTTGTTTCCTCTCTAGCTCAGCTTGTATTTCTAACACTTCATTGGCATTCTGAAACATGTTCTGTAAGGTTATGTCTTCAAGGTTAAAATTGTGATGGTAAGCGAGATTCTAAATCAGAAAATTTCCTTTGAAGTTTCTCTGTCTTTTTTTTAACAACTCATTGGGGAAGGAGCAAGGCAATGAGCTAGTGCCTGGAATATTGACATTACAACTTGGTTCATGAACTGGTGTCAAGTGTAATTTTTGCATAAAATTGTTAGAACAAGTTCAAGATTTTTTTTTTAATGGGACTTACTATAAAAAAGAAAGTTCTGAATTAGTATAATTATTCCGTATCTTCTAAATCTTTCTGTCAACTGTGTTATAGGGCATCTTTTAACTCTAAAGCATTTTGGTGACATTAGTTAACCTTCAGCTTGTGTGATTGTGCTTTCAAAGAGATAACCTAAGTTGAGAACCAGAGATGTAAAGTATGATTTTACACTGACTGGTAAATGTTAATAAATACCTAAAGGATTATGTACAAATGTATATTAAGAAGACAGCACATTTGGCTTGGTTTCAATATAGACCAATGCAGGGGGAGTTGGTAAATTTAACCCCGTGGGGCAAGACTCGACTCAGCAGCCTATTAGGAATATTTCAAAGCACAAAATGCAAGTGGCCCAGTGACCCAGCATAATGTAGCCTGCAATGAGACCATCTCAGGGGGCAGATGCCCCCCTGCTCCCCCAGCCCAGCTTGCCCCTTGACCAATGTATAGTAAACCTAAGAGAAAGCATACTCACATGATTCACACAATTTGGCAAACCTTCTATGGAATCATATATAGAAATGTGTTTTGCAAAAAAAAAAGGTATTATTTAATGCAACACATAGGTTTTGGTTTGTTTTCAAGCAAACTATTACTTTAAAAAAAATATAAAAATATTCTGAAAACACCCATAATTCCAGAAAATACCTCCTGCAGTTGTATTGCAATTTTTTTTATGACATTGTAGGTCATTTACTAACAGCAAAATGTAAATGTTTGTGCAATTACTTTTATGGATTTGCACACTCATACGCATTTATTTGCTGTTGTGTTTGTCAGAAGATTGAAAAAAAATATATTTTTTTTTATTTAGTAACAAAGGAATTCGTATAGAAATTTCTTTATCATTAGCATTCACATTTATTTATTGGGTAGTCCTCTCCCAGAACAAAGTACATGGTTTAATTTATAGAGGAAAAAAAAAGAGTTCTGATGGGGAGGCAGTCTTATGATCCACACTGGTATGTAAAAACTAATAAACTTAGTTACCAAAATATTTGGTTAAAATTATAAGAAGCAAAAAGTTCAAAGAAAATGAAAACTTTCTAACTGTGCCATCCATGCTTATCGTATTATATGAAAGTCTGTATGGAATAATTTTGACCTTAAAGAATATTATGCCTCACTGATGTAACCCGTGCATTTAGGTTTCCAACAGTGTTTCCCTTCTGGACTTTCCTGTTTTATATCTCATAAGGTTTATTATATAATATATTCATATGTTGGAGTTGCATAAGGAGCTTGGATATATTTTAGCTTCCCTACTATTTGCAGTGTACATATTGGCTGTTGCTATGCACAGACTGATTATTATCAATGTCTATATGATGTGAGTGAGTTCTCTGCACAGCGCTGCGGAATTAGTGGCATTATATAAATAAATATATGATGATGATGATTGTGTGTCTACCAAATACCACATAAGTATTAGTTTTGGAGGTCTCACATTCTTCTCGGCTCTGCATGAGCTGTTTAAAACTAGGGGCCTGATTCATAAAGGATCTTAAATGAAGAGGTATCTTATTTCAGTTTCCTGGACAAAACCATGTTACAATGCAAGGGGTGCAAACTAGCTTTCTGTTTTGCACATAAGTTAAATACTGTCTTTTTTTACATGTAGCACACAAATATTTGATAGCTTATTTGTACACTGAAATTTAAAGTTGATATTTGTGTGCTACATGAAAAAACAGTCAGTATTTAACTTATGTGCAAAACAGAAAACTAGTTTGCACCCCTTGCATTGTAACATGGTTTTGTCGAGGAGACTGACATAAGATACCTCTTCATTTAAGATCCTTAATGAATCAGGCCCCAGATTGTTAATAAATGCTAAATCAATAATTGGAAAGAAAATTGTATTGCTATTCTCACTTAATACAAGTTCTATCTGTTGTAGGGTAGTGAGTGGGTCTGTATTTGGAGCTGTGTTAATGCTGTTAAGTTTGTGTCAATGACACATACAGGATTCTCTCATTATATCTTTTATGGCTAATTTAGTACAGCTGAGATGGAGCAGGTATAGATTCAACAACAATTGTCAATATTATTTCCTGATGCAGCAGTGTTTAAATACTCAGCAGTGCTACTGACCTTAATTTTATTTTTCAAGTTCCCTACTCACTTCAATCTATTTTTTTCATTACTGTTTAATTCACGAAAGTGCAAGGACATTATGTGTCAAACATATAAATTTCTTGTAATGGAATACATTGGTGTGCTTCTTCATAATTCTGTGGATTCCATATGAGTTTTACTTTTCAATTGTACTTATACGCTATACTTATACATTTATACTTTTCTTTGTAGTTAACATCCGAACCTATACAACCTATTTGATGACAGATTTTTCAGACTCCTAAGCAGTTTCAGAAAGCTCTGCTGCATTCCATTCCATCCCATCTTCAAATATACATAATCTCTCCTCTTGCAGCGCATTTGAATATTTTGTTCCATAAAACAAAATTTTGTTTGTGCAGATCTGGAAGACCTTTCTGCATTCTTGCGCCTAGCCTGTAGCCACAATGCACAGGTGTGCCCATATATTTTAAACAAATCTTAAGGACAACAATGTTGATTCACAAATCAATGCATAGTTTCATATATCTCAGTGAACAGTGTTGGCATTTGTGCGTTGGCTTTGTGAATGATCCTTGCTGTTTTAAATCTGAAATCTCAGAATTTTACATACCAGTACTTGTACATCTCTAAAAACACACAGAAAACATGTAAATAATTTATATATTTGAATGTGTCCATTTTGTATACACTAATAAGGATCATTTATGACTACGCAAAAAGTGCAAATCTGTAGTCAAAATGCTCTTTTGCAATGTGACATGCCTTCTTTTGTGCAAGTGTATCTGTATTTATGGAAATCCACACGAATATGTTGGGCAAGGTCTAGACATCTGTGAGAGTACAAATGTTTGTATTTCCTAATGAATCACGGTATTCCTTGTTAAGTATCAATTATGCACCAATTAAACACATGAATGAACCTAGTTTTGCACCTAAGTGGAAAAACAAGATTTAATTTTGCCAGACAGATTATGTAAATAATCTGCCCTGGTGGGAAAAGTAAATTTTTACTGGTTGGCACACACCTTTTTCTCACTCAAATAAACACAACTTTTATGCCTATTCAAACCAGACCTTGTGTAAAACAGACCTTGTCCTATATTGTTAATAGTAAGCATTGCACTTTGGTAAAAAAAAAAGTCCTACATTAAGCAATATAATAAAAAATTTGAAACACACAAAAGAGACCTAAATAATAAAGACATTAGCAATGTTCCCTCACTTTTACAATTAGTTTAAAACATAAATGAGGCTAAACCAATCAGCATTATAGGAGAGAGTTGTAAAAAGTAAAATGAATAATAGAAGGGAGATGACCTTAAAGTAGTAGTAAGTGCATCTTCCTGTGCCCACAAAAGTAGGTGCATCCCACTGCTATGGGGCCAGTCCTTTCATATGTTGAAGCCTTTATTTAGGACAGCTATGTTAATGAGTTATGGCGAAATGATTTATTAGAAAAATACATATACAGATGTGTGTTATTTATTTATTGTGACGTAACAGTGAAGGAATTGCAAATTACATTTAACAGTGCATGTGGTGTAAGGTATTATTAAGAGATATTTATGAACATAGTTGCACAGGTAACTGAGGAAATTTGATGAATATATGATTTTTAGTGTCACATTTTGTTAACATAGGTAAAATAGGATTTGAAGAATAATAAATCGCAACTATTTTTTCTATAACAATCTTATATAAAAATGGTCCCAGAGAGGCTGATTCTACAATATGGCTTTATCATTGAAAGGATTATTTTTCAGGAACCAAACTGGACAGATCTGAGTTGGCAAATGGAGATCAGTAAGTGTAGCTGACAGATGACCACACACACAGTTCAACAACAGACACCTGACAACTGAATTTTGGTGGTATGTATGCAAATATGATTCAGTTGTTTGTGACTGAATCATTATCAGTCTGATAATTATTGGCTACAAAGCACCAATATAAGAGTGTGTGTGGCCAGCTTTAGGCAGAAGTAAAGGTTCTTCAATTTTTTCAAGTTATATTGACCGTGATGTGGAGATCATAATAAGGATTTTATAGTTGCTTGACACTTGACGATTCTTAATAAGTCTAGAAAATTGTGTAGATTATGTTTGGAATAAAAGTGAAACAGCTGGGTCCAAATCTCACTATCTATTAATGTTTAACTACAAGTCAGTCCTCAAGACGAAATGATTTAGATTTATTAAAGAAGCACTAAATCTAAAATACAAGTTGGTGTATATAAATGAGCTATTAATAACATTCACAAATATATACGTAAAGGTTTCAGGAGCGTTTCAGAACTGCAGGTTCTTGAACTAAAGTTGTAAATGTGGAGAGATATGTTTTCCTATGCACAGCAGGCTTCCTCTCCAACCAGTCTCTCCCCAGCCTGAGAGGCTGATATCATAGAACAAACGTTTGCACTCAGCTACATACCAAATGTTAACATAATGTTAATATAAAGCTCAGTGATGAGAATTTCAACATCTGTTTCTGTGGGTGTTATTAATAGCTTTTTTTATGTAAGGTCCTATGCGTTTTAACTTTAGCGGTCTCTTAAAAAAATAAATAGTACTGTACTACTTAGCCTTGACTATGACACAATAGTGAAAGTTAAAATTGTAGATAATGACTGTAATCAAAGTGCATTTTGATATGGAACAGGATGATACTATTCCTCTTCAGTTTTTGGTCATCATCTTACTATGACTACAAAATAATAAACTCTGTCTCTTCTAAGCTCATCATTTACCATATTCAAAGTCTGATAAATCATCTTTATTCCAATAACTAAAATGCAATTTACCATTTGTTTCTAGGAAAATATCAGCATTATATATAAACGTACATACAGACACATTAAAAAGAAAAACATTCTCTGAGTTCAATAACTCTCACAAACGTTGTTCAAATTTGATTAGATGTATCTAAAATAATCACTCTTAAGTAACATCTTTCGGGACAAGACTCCTTTTTCAATATCTCTACTGTCACTTAGATAGTAACATTTCTTTGCATTAATATAGTAGCTTCTTAGGCTCTGTTTTATTAAAATCAAATTTAGAAAAATGGTTCTTTGGAAAAAGCAGGGATTTCAGTGTGCAAACATTTGTCATAAAAATGTATTTCATATACATGACATTGTATTTGTTTTAAAGGGTATTTAATTTAATTTATTCTTCAGGGTATTCTTTTGAGTAATATGTTGCACCTCTGCATGATTATTTGGGGAAAATAGTGTAATTTAACTATGTGTCAGTAGATTTGTGTTATGTATGCTTTCTTATGAAAAAGCATAAATGAAAGAGAAAGTTTATGTTGGCAGACAGGTAGTTCATTTTGCTCGTATATGCTCTGAGTGCATTGACATATAAACCTCTACCATCCTATAATACCATAGTGCATCATGCTTTTTACTTTTACTAATAACTTTGAAGTAAATTTCCTAGAGCAAGGTTTGCCCCCACCATCCATGTAAACCTTTATAGGTTCTAGTATAAGACATTTTTTCATCGTATTTAGCTGAAATCACATAACATTTACTGTATATGGCATTATACTTTAGAGAATCCTTGATATATTTTACACATAATTTGACACCTAGTTAACAATTATAAAGATAACTCTTTTTTTGTAGTATTGACCTACTTTGGCATGATCCAAAATGAGTCAGATTTTGGTCAGTTTGAGGGCCCTAAATTAAATTTTGGAACTAGAAAAGTTGCTCATATGAAATGTTAATTTGCATGTGAACGGAGAGCTGGTTAATTTCCCACACCTAGCTTCTTCAAGGATCCTTTTGTTCATCTAACCATCATGAGCTTACCCATATAATCAGGTGCAAATATAGGCTGAAATGTTACAAAATCTGATACCGAAAAAAAGCACACCTGTAACACCCTCCCCGGGCAATCTAAGTAAAGTTGTGTGTGTATATAATGTGATGTAAGGTGACCTCTCACCTTCTGGTTAATTTTAGTGCCTCCACCCAAATTTTGATTCATGGCAATCAGGTAATGTCTGGGATCACAAACATCAGGGAAATATTTGGGAGACTAATGCCTCTACTCAGGGTCGAACTGGCCTGCCGGAGAGCTGGGGTATCCCCCGGTAGGCCCCTACCCTAATTGTTCCCCTCTTCGTTGGTTTGGGGAGCGGGTACTTTAAAAAAATAAAAATAAAAACATAAATAAACAGAAAAATACTCATGTGAATGCGGTGACGGCGCTCCTCCTCTCTGCTCAGTTTGCACTGAATGTTGGGCGTGACGTCATCATGCCCGATGTTCAGTGAGGAGTGGCCCAGAGAGGAGTTAGCAAGATGGCTGAAGAAGAGAAGAAAAGAATGAAGCCGATAGAAAAGTTAAGTGAAGGAACGGAAACAAGGGGGAGCAAAGGCAGCATGGCAGAGTCCGAAGGGGGAGCAAAGGCAGCATGGCGGAATGTGAAGGGGGGCAAAGATAGCATGGCACAGTGTGAAGGGGGGCCAAAGCAGCATGGCAGAGTTTGAAGAGGGGCCAAAGCAGCATGACAGAATGTGAAGAGGGGCCAAAGCAGCATGGCAGAGTGTGAATACTGGCCAAAGCAAAATGACAGAGTGTGAATAGGGGCCAAAGCAGCATGGCAGAGTGTGAAGGGGGACCAAAGCAGCATGGCACAGTATAAAGGGGGGGCAAAGTAGCATGGCAGACTGTTAAGAGAGGGCCAAAGCAGCATGGCAGAGTGTGAAGAGGGGAGAAAATCAGCATGGCAGAGTGTGATGAGGGGCAAAAGCAGCATGACAGAGTGTGAAGAGGGGCCAAAGCAGCATGGCAGAATGTAAAGAGTGGCCAAAGCAAAATGACAGAGTGTGAATAGGGGCCAAAGCAGCATGGCAGAGTGTGAAGAGGGGCCAAAGCAGCATGGCAGAGTGTGACTGGGGGCCAAAGCAGCATGACACAGTATAAAGGAGGGCGAAAGCAGCATGGTAGAGTGAGAAGAAGGGCAAAAGCAGAGTGTGAAGGGAGACCAAAGCCACATGGCACAGTATAAAGGCGGGGTAAAGCAGCATGGCAGAGTGTGAAAAGGGGCCAAAGCAGAATGGTAGAGTGTGAAAGGGGGCCAAAGCAGCATGGCAGAGTGTGAAGAGTGGCAAAAGCAGCATGGCAGATTGTGAAGGGAGGCCAAAACACCATGGCATAGTGTGAAGGGGGGCCAAAGCAGCATGGCAAAATGTGAAGAGGGGCCAAAGCAGCATGGCAGAGTGTGAAGGGGGGCCAAAGCAGCATGGCAGAGTGTGAAGGGGGGCAAAAGCAGCATGGCAGAGTGTGAAGGGGGGCCAAAGCAGCATGGCAGAGTGTGAAAAGGGGCCAAAGCAGCATGGCAGAGTGTGAAAAGGGGCCAAAGCAGCATGGCAAAGTGTGAAGAGGGGCCAAAGTAGCATGGTAGAGTGTGCAGGGGGCAAAAGCAGCATGGCACAAGGTGAAGAGGGGCAAATGCAGCATGGCACAGGGTGATGAGGGGGGATCAGGAGAAGGGGGTAGCAAAAGCAGCATGGAGTGCGCAATGTAATCATAAGGGGGCACAGCATGGTGATGAAGGGGCACAGTAATGTGTGTGTTATGGCACAGCGGGCTAGTGACAATGTAATGTGTGTGTGTGTGGTAGTTGGTGGCTAACTAATGGGTGCTATTTTGCTTGTGGGGTGATTGTGGGGCAACTTAATTTTATAGTGGGGGCTATTGATTTAGGATGGGGTGGCTTGGGGGCAATTAATTGAATGTGGGGCTGAGTTTGAGGAGCATGAGGTCTATTTATTAAATGTGAATATGAATTATTTAATGGCAGTGACGGTTGTGGGAAATAGGTATATTTATTATACGAAAATGCTATTAATTTATTGCTGGGGCTGTTTGGAGGGAGGGAAATAGGTTTATTTATTAAATGGGGATACTATTACTTTAATGTTGGGGCTGGAGGAAGGCCTAAGTAATAATCTAAGGGGCAGGTGAAGACTGTGTACTCTTTATAAACACACTGCATTCTTTAGATACTACACTATGCTAGCTGTCCTTCGTGGGCTGACCACTCGCCAGCTAGTGTCTGGTTTCACCTCTATGATGGCTGGCCACACCCCTAGCATTGTAGTCCCCCTGTGGGCCCTTCATGCCCCAGTCCGATGCTGCCTCTACTCCAAACAACTTAACTGACAAAGAACAGGTACAGAAGCCACTTTGGTATGTTACTATAAATTAGGTTTGGAATTAAAATGACTAACTGCTTTTTATAATTCTCTTGTTATTTTTTTTTTTTTTAAATATACTCCTTGGCAAAATAGTAATTAACTAAATACTGTGATAACTCTGCAGTGTTTCAGGCAATGAAGGTTTACAAATATAGCAAGAAATGCTTTCTTTTTCCTTCACATTTAAGTACATTTGCAGACTTATCCTAGCACTACCTCTCCCTGTAGGTACTTCAGATAACTATTTTGAACTAAACGTGGGTAGTTTGTGGTTTAAGTAACGCTTTTTTTCTTCTATAGGGAATCACTCATTCAAAAACTTCTCACAGTACATTCATATAAATAACAATGCTACTCTAGTGCAGTATGATAAATCCAGATTTCCCAATAAAATGAATTACACACACTTGGCAAATACATTTAACTTTGTGTCAATTTAATTCACTGGGTTAAAGAAAATGGCTGCTGTCCACTGAAGGCTGCTGAAATGCAAAATGTCAGACAATAACCTTAGTATACTCTTTGGTATGGCGCTCACTGCAATTTGTAATGTCACCAGTCAATCTCTCTCCCTCCAAATCTTTAGGGATCACAGTCACTTTTCCCTGATAGGTTCTCAGTTATCCAGTGAAAATACTAATCTCTGTGGTAGCTCTTTCTACTATGAACCAGTGTATATTGTGTACCACCCCAAATCCTTACTCCCATTTCTTTCCAAACTTCTTAAATGGCTAGTCTACAGCCATTTAATACACTTTCTTACTGTTCACTCCCTCCTTGTTACCTTACAATCGGGCTTCAGCTCCATCCACTCCACCGAGACTGTCGTCACCAAGGTGACTAATGATTTACTTTTAGCAAAGTAGAAGGGCAACTTCTCCCTGATTTTGCTCCTTGATTTCTCTGCCACTTCTCACACAGTTGCCAATCCTTTACTTCTTGACATACTTGACATACTTCACTCCCTTGGCATTTATGGCACTGTGCTTTTCTGGTTTACCTCTTACCACTCTGATTGTTCCTTCAGTGTCTCTTTGTCTGATACCTGATTCCCCCCCGTTCCTCTATCTGTTGGGGTTTTCCAAGGCTCTGTTCTTGGCCCATTACTTTTCACTCTTTACACCTCCTCTTCTGGTCATCTCATCTGGCGCTTTAACCTACAATCTCATCTCTATGCTGATGATGCTCTAATCTAACTTTCCTCCTGTCATCTTTCTACCTCCCTCCTTTCCTGTGTGTCCGACTGCCTCTCTGCCATCTCCACCTGGATGGCTGTTCACTAACTCAAGCTTAACATGTCCAAAATGGAGCTTATCATCTTTACACCTTCTAACATTACATCCTCTCCTCTGATCTCCCTTAAGGATGATGACGTTGGCCTTTCTCCATTTCCCATACATGCAGCCTGAGGATCATCATTGACCCTGTATCCAGTCTCTTACCCATTTAAGTCACCTCCATCTTGGTAACATTGCAAAGATTCACACAAGCCACATTCATGCTCTTCTCATCTCCCGTTTTTATTATTGCAATCTTCTCCTCTCTGGCATAGCTGACATATGTCTGTCCCCCCTGAAATCTGTGCAGTATGTGGCATTGTGACTTATTTTCCTCTCCTGACATTCCTCTTCTGCTATGCCTCTCTGAAAAACCCTCCATTGGCTCCAGAGTACAAATTAAATTCCTTTTCCTCACTTATACACTACTCTTTAATTCCACCCCTCCTATATCTCCATCCTTGCCAAGAAATACTCCTCTACTCGACCCACTATGTTCTGTCAATGACCTTCATCTCTCCTCATCACCTATCACCTCCTCACACTCCAGCGATCAGGACTTTGTCCTTGCTGATCCCCACATTTGGAACTCCCTGCCCCACCCTATCAGACTTGCCCCCAACCTTGAAGATTTCAAATGCTCCCTCAAAGCTCACCTTTTCACGATCGCTTACCTGGCCCCATCCTAAGACAATTCTCTTTAAGCTTCACCTGCCTATTTCACTCCACTTAATGTTAATCCTCACAAGTTTATCCCTCTATACCACCTATCTCATTGTCTTTTTAATGTCTCCTTGGTTCTAGTTCTTATCTAGTGGCTTTATAGTTTCTTGCATTGATTTTTACTAATTCTATTGTTTCTCTTGTCCCTTTCTTATCTGTTTTTTTTCAGTTTATGTTTTGTTGATTGTGTGCAGATTTTGGGGCTCCATATAAACAAAGATGATGATGATGATGATAAGGGGGATGAAGTCTAATAGACCCCAGTACTAAAGGGTGATCCAAAGGTCATAGTCCCTTTAAATGCCCCTTCCCCCCCTGGTACCTACAATATGCTTGTTATTGAATCAGTATGGAGAAGATGGGTGAGGCAAGCAGAGGTCTAGTAAACAAGTGGACAACAATGTACAAAATCAGAAACCAGGAGAAGTGTTAATCACAAGCCAGTATCAGATATTAAGCAAAATGCCAAATCATGGATCAAAAAGGGAATCTAACAAGCTGTGTCTGGTACACAACTGAAAACTCAGGAAAAACTCTGAAGCTAGGAGACCTAATACTCTGGCACTGAAAAGGGCACAGACACCGCTTTAAAGAGGCCCATCTGATTTGAAACAGGCTAGCCTGTTGACATCAGTGGTCAGCTGACCACAAGTATAAGGAAGAGAAGGTGTCACGTGCCCCCTGCTATAAGTAGAACTGGAGCAGAGAAGCCTGGAAAGGAGAGCTAAGTCTGGTATGTGAAAACCAGATCTGGCCTGTATCAGAGATTTACATAAATGGTTTATCATTGGCCAATATAAAATAAAATCTTTGTTTTGTTGCATTTCTACCTTACTACTGTCAGTTTGATAAATTACACTGATCTATGTTCAGTAGGCCCCAAATCTCTCCTATAGACACATAGGATTTTATGATTCCATTTATAAGAACTAATTCTTGGATTGCTTACTAGATGCTCCAAGCAGATTGTCACTATTCCTACCTTATTTAGCAATTGGCAGACTTCATTACAGATCAGAAGTCTCACATAATTATCACCTGACCTTTCATTGACATCTCCATGAATCCTTCTATTTATAGAGGGCAACACGGTGGCTAAGTGGTTAGCACTTCTGCCTTACAGCACTGGGGTCATTAGTTCAATTCCCGACTATGGCCTTATCTGTGAGGAGTTTCTATGTTCTCCCCGTGTTTGCGTGGGTTTCCTCCGGGTGCTCCGGTTTCCTCCCACACTCCAAAAACCTGTAGGTTAACTGGCTGCTAACAAATTGACCCTATGTGTCTTTGTGTGTCTGTGTGTGTGTTAAGGAATTTAGATTGTAAGCCCCAATGGGGCAGGGACTGATGTGAATGAGTTCTCTGTATAGCGCTGCGGAATAAGTGGCGCTATATAAATAAATGATGATGATGATGAAGATGATGATAATCTGTTCCACATCTAGTTCTGGTGGTCTATAAATTGTTCCTATGGAAAAAAATCTTTCTCTCACCAGTTTCTAGAGTTACTCAATTACTCACACTCCTATCTGCAGCACCATTTTAAAGTTACTTTTACCTCTGTTGTAGGATCCTGTGTTCTGCCATAATAATAAGAGATGCTCACTGACCCACGTGTTTTGGTTTGGTTTTGGTTTTGGATCTGGATTACCGTTGTCTTTTGGTTTTGGTTTTGCCAAACCGCCCTTGCGTGTATTGGTTTTGGATTTGGTTTTGTTTTGCAATTTTGCATAAAAATCAATGTTTTTGGGCATAAAATAACCGAATTTAGTGCTTCAGCTGTTTTTTGTAAAATAAGTAATGTAATTGTAAAGCTATATAATTATGAAAAAAAAGTTTAATTCCTGGTAGGCCGTCATTAATTCTACACACAAACCAGATTGTTTTCCTCTCCATCAATGCATATTGGCAATGCAGCCATCATCTTTGGGTGTATATTACACCCTACACTTATAGTTAAATAGGAAGAAATGGACAAAGACAGTTTGGTTTCTGTCTCTTTAGGCCCCGCTCCACTTGTAGAAAATACTAAAAAAATCAGCCGTTATAGACTGTACGATATAAATTGAAATGGACAAAGGCAGTTTGGTTTCAGTCTCTATAGGCCCCCCCTCCACTTGTAGTTAAATAGAAAAAAAGCAGCCTGCATAGACTGAACAATCTAAAAAATAAATGGACCAAGGTAGTTTGATGGCTGTCTATGCCCCCCCACCCTCCACTTGCAGTTGAAAAGAAAAAAAAGCAGCCTGCATAGACTGAACAACATAAAAAATAAATGGATCAATGTAATTTGGTGGCTGTCTATGCCCCCCCCCCACTTGTAGTTGAATAGAAAAAAAGCAGCCTGCATAGACTGTAGAATTAGAATATAAAAAGAAATGGACAAAGGCTGTTTGGTATCTGTCTGCATCAGACCCCCTCTCCACTAGGAGTAAAATAGAAAACTATTCAGCCGTTAAAGAGTCTAGAATATAAACAGAAATTGAGAAAGGCAATTTGGTATCTCTCTGCATCATCCTCATCAACATCATCATTAGTGCCCTCGTCGCTTACACAAATCTCCCCCTCATCCTCTTCTAATTCCAAAGTGGTATCCTCAAATGGTGTATCACCGGCTACACTCGGGCTGTTAAGGCACACATCAGCAGAACGGCTGAAAGGACCCTTCTTTTTGGGTACACTAGCAGATTACACATACCACTGGTGGATGGACTCTCCACAGGGATTGGTGTTATTTCTGATTCTGAGCATACATTATCCTCTAATGCCTTACTGTTTTCTTGCAGCTCGCCTTTCACGCGTAACAGTAGTTGTGCACCACTTTTAGATTCCAAATTACTTGGTCTTGCTTGCTCATGAGTGACCTTACAAGAAGAAGGCTCAGTAACATTTTTATATCTGGCAGTAATAGAGAAAGGCGTGTGTAGAATGACATGTTGGCAATTTATTTTTTTATCGGCACTTAACTTTTCCTCAGTTACACTTCTTTTTTGCTTCAACATGGTAAAAAAAATTTTGGTGTGTGTTTTTTTCCCTGATTTAAAAAGACTATGTACTTTTACATCAGCTTTTCCAGATGACGTACTAGGAATACTACCATCAGGACTGGTGCCAGCACCTGCTTGCTGATTTTGCTCATATGTAGCCTGCTTTGAATCCATTTTAATGAGCCCAAAGGACTTGTAGTGCAAAAAATTGTAGAAACACTGCTGACAAATATGACTTTTGACAGTCAGAAAAATTAGTGTAAAACACTGGGGAATATGGGACACCCCAAAGCACTTGTAGTGCAAAATATTGTATTAGATAGATACTACTGACAAATATGACTTTTTTTGACAGCCAGAAAAATTAGTGTAAAACACTGGGGAATATGGGACACCCCAAAGCACTTGTATTGCAAAATATTGTATTAGATAGATACTGCTGACAAATATGACTTTTGACAGCCAGAAAAATCAATGTTTCGCACTGGGGAATATGGGACACCCCAAAGCACTTGTAGTGCAAAATATTGTATTAGATAGATACTGCTGACAAATATGAATTTTTTTTACAGCCAGAAAAAATTGTGTAAAACACTGGGGAATATGGGACACCCCAAAGCACTTCTAGTGCAAAATATTGTATTGGATAGATACTGCTGACAAATATGACTTTTTTTGACAGCCAGAAAAATTAGTGTTTGACACTGGGGAATATGGGACACCCCAAAGCACGTGTAGTGCAAAATATTGTATTAGATAGATACTGCTGACAAATATGACTTTTTTTGACAGCCAGAAAAATTAGTGTAAAACACTGGGGAATGTGGGACACCCCAAAGGACTTGTAGTGCAAAAAATTGAAAAATAAGCCTCCTCTATCCTCCTCTCTTCCTGCTCTAACAATTGCTAATATAATTTGAATTAATAATAGAATTTAATAGATTAGAAATGAAAGAATAATTCAAAGAATAAGGTGTACAATTATTGCTCTGTCCCTGCTCTAATACAGCCTGTGACCTAACCCTGCTCTCTCCCTCTGTCAATGCGATGGATTGCTGTGGAGTCTGGTATTTATGCTTTTCAAATCTCGCGAGAACCGAGCTCAGAAACACGAATACGTCACGATGACGTTTTGCCTCGATTTTGATACCGAACGGGCGGGAGAGTACTGAGCCTGCTCGGCTCGGTACTCTGATAGGCGAAGTTCGGGTGGGTTCGGATCTCTGGGAACCGAGCCCGCCCATCTCTAATTATAGGTGACGCCAAGAAAAAAAGCTTCAGAAGAATTTTGTTGAAATGTGTATGATGTTTGTAACGGTTCTGCCACAAAGCACTAGCACCTTTAAAGAGTAGTACTACTTTTAAAACTTTAATTATTCTGCACTAAATATTTTTGAAAAAATTTTCTGCAATGAAACTGTTACATTAACACTGTGTGGTTTATTCTGGGTATGTTACAAATATTAGTTAATAAAGGTTAATATTAGTTTATAAAGTTTCTAAGTTTATTAGTTTATAAAGGTATAAGTTTAGAAAGGGTAAATCTGAATAGGTTGCCAATATAGATGTAAAGGGTACACAAGTGTAATGGTCTGCAACCATACAGGTACAATACACATGTATACAAAACACAAAAAACGTGCGTATTCTACTACAATACATAGACACTGTAATAGAATTAGCCATTCGGACATACACATTTTGCTCTACAAAAGAATGTGTATTACGTGGACAATAAGGTGTCTAATTAATCAGACAGGGGTCTAATTAAGAAGGCAGACATAAGCAATACACATAAAAATGTTATTTCTGTATAACACTACACTTTATTAAACTGGTTGCCATATGCTAGACGCATCAATGCAATAGACTACTGCTATTGCTATTCTGTTACAATTATCTATTTAACAAGTCAGTGATGTGTGGACACCGCACCACGTCTCCACCACTTCACTGTCTCTCTCTCTGCCTTGTCTTACACTGGCTCCCTTTCCCCTACAGAATCCTCTTTAAATTCCTCACCCTTACTTACAAGGCCCTGTCCCTTTTCACTGTCCTTATATCTGTAACCTCCTTTCCATTCACACTCCCGCCCATTCCCTGCGCTCAACCAATGACCATCGTCTCTCCTCTGCACTGATCACCTCATCCCACGCCAGAATTTAAGACTTCTCCGGAGCTGCCCCCCTCCACTGGAACGACCTCCCTTGCTCTATCCGTCTGTCCCATAATCTGAGCACTGTCAAACAGGCTCTCAAAACCCATCTGTTACTCAAAGCCTACAAGCCATCCACCTAACCTTCTTCAGCCTTCTCCTCACCTCCTACTCCTCTGCTCATGCCCCTCTTGTGCTTGTTCCCCTCCACTGACTCCTCTCGTATCTGCTGTCTGTTTCCCCTCCCCTTAGTATGTAAGCTCTTTTGAGCAGGACTTTCTTCCCTTCTGTCTCAATACCATCTCTTCCTCTCCAACGTCACTGTGCTAGCTATGCCTGGAGATATTGGTGTCTTTGTTTTACTCGTTTTGTCCTCTACTGTTGTACCCTTAATGGTCTACTGTTTGTATTGTATTTGTATTTTGCATGGCACTGCAGAAACCTTGTGGTACCATATAAATAAAGAATAATAATAATACACTAGAGCTTATGACCTTGGGGCATCTAAGTACCTACGAATGCATAAAACTCTACGGGAAAGGCAGCTGCTAAAGGTGGAGACCTGTATTCCATCAGTTCTAAAAGTTTATCCTGATAACCGTGAGATCTAACAGATATTGCCAAAGATTTCAGTGACAAACTAATTTTCCTGAAGGTAATTTATAGTTCAAACTTTAAGTTGGAAAACAAGCCAAAGGATCTTTTTACAGAAATCCTAGAACTAGGACTTTCTGGGGCAGTGTTGGCAAACCTGTGACACTCCAGGTGTTGTAAAACTACAAGAACCAGCATACCCGTCCAGCAATAAGCTGCTATATATTGGGGGTATTGCTATTGTATGCTGGGGCTTGTAGTTTCAGAACACCTGGAGTGTCACAGGTTAGCCAACACTGTTCTGGCGTGTTTCCCAAAATCAGAGTTTCTTTGTGCATTTTCCTCAGTTTCCCGACATCTGTTGCTACTGGTGAACCTTCAGTGTGCCGAAGAACGTAAAAAACTATCGTCACTCATCTATGGGGCAAGAATGATTAAATGGGCTAGCCATGCTCAATATCAACTGTGACGTGTCACGAAAGTTGGAATTTTCCAAATTGATTGCTACATTTCCAGAAAGAAATCTCCAATAATACAGTACATCAGTATATGTATACAGTATTTATTTGAAACTTTTATTAAAGTTATGCATTAAAATCAATTTCAAATACATTTTTATTGGGTTTTTTTTTGAGAAAAAGGGTGTGTGTGTGTGGGGGGGGGCTCTTAATTTGTGCTTCACTGAGCCTCTATGAACCTCTGAAAGGGCCTGTATATAAGTGACACCATCATGTGTGTGACAATGCTATCTAAGGTGCACTATTCAGTGGCAGAATGGCGTGCCGTTCGAAGTGTATCTCTTAAATGAGTCTCGTCAGAAACGCATATATCCTGATCCCATAATAACTTTCTTCACTCATCTGGCTTTTCAGCACCTTTTGTAAGTCTGGTTCTCTAAGGAAGCTTTAAAAAAATTGCTTCTTGACACTCTGTGAGAGAAAAAAGCAGTGTGTATTGTTTGATTGGTTAAGGAGTAACTGGCACACTGCAATGTTGGGTATTGTTTGGAGGAGGAACAGATCACGATGGATGTCTGTCATTTTCACAATGAAAGGATATAGATGACCATGCAAGCCTTCTTCACAGCAATTCTGTGCAGTCCAGTCATTTACAGTCCAAGGCTAACAAATGGGCGCATTGAATATACTAATACATCTGTCAGGTTAGCTCATGGATAATTGAGTGAGATCCTGATGTCTCAATGAGTATTGACTAAACTTCCCTGGAGACGCGGAGTCTAACAAAATAGGAGATGTTCACCAGGGATTCCCGCAAGGGAATATGGGCTTCCGCGGCTCCCACCTTGCAGGTCGCGGCCCTCCAGGAAAGTTTCCAATGTGACAGCTTGAGAATACATTACATAGCAGGAGAATGATCCAATTCGGACATCAAATGGTGGTAACAAAGACTACCATTTTATTGTAAAACATTAACACAAGGGTTCTATGAAGACTTGAGTGATTTGCAGATGATGATCTTGAAGACATGCAAGAATAGTGTCACTCACCGTACCGTGAGTGCCTCTTCCCGGACAGTTAGGAACCGTGGCCGTCCTCCATCCTGAGGGTCTGCGCATGCGCAGCCCTTTCCTATACTTCTGTGTATGTCCCTTTAACTCAATTGGCAGATCAGGCAACACTCCCTATATTAAGCACCTGTGGTCAACACCACGTTGCCTGATCTTGGAGTCTCATTCCCTATGAGTCTCTGAAGGTGTTCCTGTATTCCTCGTGTTTTCAGCGCTGCTGATTCCTGTGGTTTCCAAGCCACTTCTGCCTCTGTGGTTTCCAAACCACTTCTACTACTGTGGTCCCCATACCACTTCTACCATCAACTATATCATCGTGACTGTTATCTGATTCCTATCCGCTGCCTCCGTGCACTACAGTCTTCCAAACCACTTCAACGCTACTACTTATTATTGTGACTGTTTGCTGATTCCTATCCGCTGCCTCCGTGCACTTCAGTCCTCTAATCCACTTCATCGCTATTATATTTCACTGTGACTGTTTGCTGGTTCCTACCCGCTGCCTCTGTGCACTCCAACCGTTACTTTACATCCACTCACCTGTTCCTCATCAAGTCAGTGAGCTGATTCCTATCCGCTGCCTCCGTGCACTATAAGCCTTCAGCCTGCAACTCGCCTGTGTTCATTATCGTGACTGTTAGCTGTTGTCTATCCGCTGCTTCCGTGCACTACAGCCTCCAGCCTACAACTCGCCTGTGTTCATCATCGGGATTGTTAGCTGATGTCTACCCGCTGCTTCCGTGCACTACAGCCTCCAGCCTACAACTCGCCTGTGTTCATCATCGTGACAAGTTAGCTGATTCCTATCCGCTGCTCCTGTGCACTGCAGTCTCTCCTCAGCTCTTCTGTGTTTCCTCGAGACTGCTGCTCTCATTGCCATTTGCTACTCTCCGTGATCAACAGCTCCTGGTCTGCTCTGCTATCCCGTGTGCCATCGCTACTGACAACTATTGGTTGCTACTGGTTACCTCCGAGTACCGCAGAGTCCTGCTGCTGCTGATCGCGCTATCATCCATCTACTGCTGATCCGCTCTCCACGCCTTCACGTGTCCCGCAGGTCTACCCTCCCGTCTGCATTGGATTTATACCTCATCTACTACTCCTCTGCTGGATCGTCTCCACTCTCCTGGGTCCTGCGTGAGTCCAGTTCCACGTGTTATTGATTCCTGTGGATTCGTGTCCCTGTTGGTCTACTTATCTGTGCGCTGCACCTACTGATTGCTGCCTCAGATATCCTGGGACTTCTCATCCAGCCGGCCTCCTGCCGCTCAGGTATCCCTGCACTCCTATCTGACTACCTGCTTCTGAACCACGGTATGCATAATTCTCATTGACTGTGCTGGTGTATTGCATATCTTGCTGGACTGTGTTGGTTCTCCTCTGGAGTCTGCTATCCGCTGAGTCTATTGCCATCATTGACTGTGTTAACTTGTGCTGGACTGCTTCAAGAGACTTCCTATATTTGCAGACCTGTTCAGTCATTTATATACATATTGTGCATGTTACTGTGGATCGTATATAAGGTGCCTGTGTATATCCTGTGTTGCAGTCTCTCCCCGTGCACCTCCTCACATATATATTCAGTGGTACAACTTGCTAGTAGCAGACCACTGATCCCTGTCTCCAGTATCACCTGTTCCAGTATCCTCTCACATAGCAGTGGTACAACTTGCTATCGCAGACCACTGACTCCCCGGATACCTCCACTTGGATTCCATTCCTTCACTCAGACAGCGGTATAACTTGCTATCCGCAGACCGCTGACTCTCATCACCTCCTCGTTTCTGTTGGACATTCCTCCTCACTATAGCAGTGGTACAACTTGCTATCGCAGACCACTGACTACCTTCACGTGTCCTTGTCCTACAGTTCCTCGTGTACTATTACCTCCATATTACCAGTGCTGCTAGTCATAGACTTTCCTGAGCATCTCATCATCTGCTGTTTCCTGTTCCGTGATCACCCAGCTACCAGAGTACCCTATTACCATCTATATTGCTCTGGTAAGCCTACCACCTGGTGATCCCTGGGTAAAGACTCCTAGTGCCCGTGACAAATAGTAACTGTCCGCAACATTCATTAATACAAGCTGCATATGCAATAACCAGAGTCTCTATTAAAAGTAGAATTGAGATACAGGAATCAACAAAGTCCCAACATATTCAGCCACTATTGGCATGGCTGTCACAGATGATGGAGTTGATAACGGTAATCAACAATGCCGGCCAGGTAGATAACAGATGCGGGTCATAGCGTTCATCACAAACAGTTAAACAGGTATGCAGAGATCGTGACAGTCCAACATACAGCAGCGATGACCCCACAGCAATGATGAATAGCAGCTTACCACGTATTGTGGAACAAGTAACAGCAGTCAGCGATGAAGGCCGAGCAGGTAACACGTGTAGATCATAGCGTTTACCACGAGCACTGGAACAAATATGCAGAAATCGAGGAATTCCAACAAACAGCAGCAATGACCCCACAGCAATGATGAATAGCAGCTTACCACGGATTGTGGAACAGGTAACAGGTGTAGATCATAACATTTACCACGAGCAGTGGAACAAGTATGCAGAGATAGAGGAAGTCCAGCATACAGCAGCGATGAACACACGGCAGTGATGAATAGCAGCTTACCACGGATTGTGGAACAGGTAATAGCTTGCAGCGATGCAGGCCGCTCAGGTAACGGGTGTAATTCATAGCATTTACCATGAGCAGCAGATAAACTCAGTTTCCAAAGGTATGCATCCCAACAGAGACATCAGAGTAACAGATATGACTTGAAGAACCAGCAATGCAAGAATGAAAGGAGAGGCCTTAAAAATGGAGGCTGACCAATGGTAAACCTGACCAGTACACAGGTGTAGCAAACACAGATGCAGACCATGACTAATCATCTGCACTAGAACAGGAATTAAAGTGACATTCAGTGTTTAGAGGCTCAGGTAGAGGTACCCAGGGAGCGGAGTGTGACAGTAGTCCCCCCTTTAAAGGTGGTCACCGAACACCTACGGCCAGGCTCCCTAGGAAATTTGGTATGCAGTCTTTTCAATAGCAGAGGTGCATTGACATCCGATGCTTGTACCCAACATCTCTCCTGGGGCCTAAATCCTTTCCAGTCAACTAGGTATTTCAACACCCCTCTGGATCACTTGGAATCCCATAACTGCTTGATCTCAAAATCTTCATCTTGCTGAATCTCAGGATGAGCATGAGTGGCAATGGGAAAAGAAAATCGATTTATGACCACAGGTTTTAAAAGAGAGCTATGAAAGGTATTAGTAATCCGAAGGGCTGAAGGAAGTTAAAGTTTAAAACACACTGGAGCAATAACTTGGGAGATCCTATAACTTCATACAAACTTGATACAAAAAGATATTGAGAGCATTCAGGTCTCTCTTAAGGTTTATGAGAAACATGATGGTTTTAAAGATAGATATGAAAAGATCAATAGAAGAGTAATGGATTTTGAGAGAGCTCTGATAGCTCGTAAGGATAAGTTTATGAGAGACCGTACAGATTATGAGAATGATAGGGTTAGGACTTTCAATAGATTTCCCAGGGATGTGACGTACAAGAGAGATAGGTCCAATGAACTTAGGCGATATGAATCTCGTTACAAGGCCCGACGACCATCTGCTAGGAGATATAGTACCCACGATACTCCTTCTTTTAAAAATGGTCCACGAAGTGGCCCTAATAATAAACCAGTGAGAGATCATTTAGCCTTTAGATCTGATTCAGGTCCGAATGATCCTAATCCTGAACCTGAAAGCGAATATGAAGATCAATCACGGGAAGAAGATAATTGGGTACGAGTTCCTTATAGAAGGGACGACAGATTCAAAAAGAGGGATCTGTCGGACAATACAACCTCACAGAGAAATGTCACCACCTCGTCTGCCCCCTCTGCTTCTTCTTCTTTTTTAGGAAAGGACCATAACGTTCCACCACACTCTGAAAGAAATCAAGGCTTAGATGCGCATACACCCAAAAGACTAAGAGAAGAAGAACCAAAGGATTCAGAGGAGGGGTGTTCAAATTGAATAAGAAATCCACGTTGAAAGTAACGGGTAGGGGCGTTTTTAACTTGTCCTCCAAAACATTGTCACAATCCGAATTGAAACTTTTACAAAAGGGTTTAAAATTTGCCCCTGCAGCTAAACTTAATCTTTTTGACTTATTTGTTGATCTTAATCGTTACATTAGGACCTTGAGTAGGAAACGATATTTTGCATTGAAGGCTATTAAGAAAAAAAAAAATAGCGGCGTCTTCTATTTTTTGTGATAAGGATGAACAAGTGGCATTGCCCAATTTAGAATCCCTATATACAGAAATCAATGGCATGGATTCTTTATCTACGCTTAGTCTTTTTGATATCAATTCCCCAGCACCTTTGAAAAGATTTAAAATGAAATCTAATTTCTATCCGTTACAATTCAAGGGCCCTTACATAGATAGCTTCTATAGAAGCACTATGGAACATTTTAGGAAACTTTGTGACAAGTCGTCCTGTGAACCCATTAGGGATAATCTAACTCCCCAGGAAAGACTGGCCCTTAATGGATTAATGAAAGATACCACCCTCATAATCAAATAAGCCGATAAAGGCGGGGGTGTGGTTATCCAGAATAGAGCTGATTATTACACAGAGGCCATCAGGCAACTGGGTAATGAACGGTTCTATACAAAACTAGATGGGGACTCTACATTATGTTACCAGAGTAGATGAAAGCATCTGTTAGATTCAGCCCTATCTGATGGTATTATATCTAAAGAAACGTTTTGGTTTTTGTTTTCTCAGCACCCGGTGACACCTACTTATTATCACTTACCCAAAATACACAAATCTTTAGTTTCACCTCCTGGGATACCTATAATTTCGGGTGTGGGTTCCCTCACTAGTAATTTATCCTATTTTGTGGATGTTCATTTGCAACCATGGGCACATCTTTGAAGTCACATATTAAAGATATGACTAGTTTTTTGAAGATGATTCAATCTATAAGTTGGAAATCTACATACATGTTTTTTACTTGTGATGTTGAATCACTGTTTTCCAACATACCCCATGAGTTGGGTTTGAAATCAGTGAACCACTTTTTGGACAAGCGAGAACCTAAATATCCAGCATTTTGTGACTTCATAATATCCTCGATCAAATTTATCTTGGATCACAATTATTTTTTATTTGATTTACAGTACTATGTCCATGTGTTGGGCACGGCCATGGGGACCAGGTTCGCCCCGAGCTATGCTAATCTTTTTTTGGGACTCATTGAGGAGGAGTATATTTGGGATTCTGGCTTTGGGGCGAACCTGGTCCTCTATGGAAGATACATAGACAATTTGTTTTTCATTTGGGATGGGGATATTCACTCTATTTTTTCATTTACTGATCACCTTAATTCTAACACTTTTGGTATCAAATTTACAAGTCACTATCACCCTTCGACTATCAACTTTCTGGACATCTCTTTGAAAATCATTCAAGGACGAATTATGATGGAGAATTTTTCTAAGGAGGTTGATACGTTCAATTTCCTTCATTATAAAAGTAGTCACTGCAAGCCCTGGCGTGTGAATATACCCAAGGGACAATTCCTCCGCATGAAGAGGAACTGTTCAGATGCTAAGGACTTCAAAACTTATTCTGCAAAACTATATGACTCATTTCTAGACCAGGGTTACCCTAGTCATATTCTTGACAAAGCTCTTGAAGATGTTGAGGAACTCGACAGATCGAGTTTATTTATACTTTCTGAAAAACACAAAACTACTGAGGGTTCGTTGGCCTTTATAACAAAGTTTAACAGTCTTGCGGGAGATTTAAAGTCCATTGTGAGAAAAAATGCCACTTTATTGGAACTTGATGAATACAATGGTTCATTCATTAAAAAGAACAAGATTACTATATTTAGAAGGTCTAGAAACTTAAAGGAACAGTTAGCTCCTAGTCTTTTTAGGAACGAAGTTCATACCTCCAGTCGGCCCCCTATGACCTTATGTAAGCCAGGAAATTGGTTAAGTAGAAAAGAGGGCTTTTACAAATGTGGTAGACTTATATGTGGTTCATGTGCACATGTTGATCATCAATGCATAGAATTCTCTTCGTTTATGTCTGGTGAGAAATTCATGATTAAGAAACCATTGGATTGCCAATCTACTTTTGTGGTGTATCTGATAAATTGTGGGTGCGGCTTACAATATGTTGGCCGCACCATAAGATCGGTCGGTGTATATGTTTTCAGGAACACCGACGTAATCTACTGAAGAACATTAGAACTCATTGTGTTTCAAACCATGTTTCACAGTGTCAAGAGGGCCGTTTGATAGATCTCAAATTTAGAGCGATTGAACAAGTCGCAAAAACCCTTAGAGGAGGTGATAGGTTTCATTTGTTATGTAAGCAGGAGGTTTACTGGATTTTTAAGTTAAAAACATTGACACCCCAGGGTCTTAACAACACCATTGAGCTCAATAATATTTGCTGATTGTTTATTTATTTCTGATATTTGTTTATGCAGCATTTTTTATTTTTTTTTATTTGATTTCGGTGTTTTTCTTTTTCTTTTTATTATGTATATGGTTGGTGCCTTCTTAGGTACTATATATTATATATATTATTTTTGATTAGAGAATGTGTTCATTATTTCTGTGTAGTTCTATAGTTGAGTAATCTGAGCCAAACGATTTTACTTATTTATTTTCAGCTATTGATGTTTTATTATTTAAACTTGAGGACAATGATTTTTATTTATGTAGATTTGTGTAAACTAATGTATGCTGGGTTAGATTCTGCTCATTTACATCAATCCACATAATGATTGTTTTTATTCTATTGTATGTATACTTTTTATGCATTCATATTGATTTGTTTACTATAGAGACTTGTGTAGTAATTACAAGAGCAGAACATCCAGTTGGGACCTTAATTACTACAATACACCTATTGGTTGCATCTAAAGCTGTGTATATTTTTCTGAATGGGAACCTTCTTTAATTGGATTACCTGCATCACGTGGTTACCGAGATTAGATTGGTTTGTTATTCCCACATGATTATGAGCACAAACTATGTAAAGCAGATCATTGTGGTCTGCTAATTATACCTCTGATGAAACGGCATAATAGCTGAGAAACACGTCAGTTTAATCTGGACTTCAAGGAGCGATTCTTTTGCATATTGGATTGATCTCTATACCCCGGGGTCGAGAAGTACTTTTGCGGATCAAATTTTCTTGGCTGAAAGTTAATTCGATTACTACCTGGATGCTGGCATTTGGAATCCTTTGTCAGAGACCGTGATAAGTATCACCATACTTTTACAGGTTATTATTCCTCCTGTCATTATAAGGGTGCCGTACACATGACTGAGTAGTTTGCACACGTAGTTGTGCTCAATCGGATATCCTCACGTATATGTGAGCTGCTTTGTGGAATCAGCGGACCCTTATAAATTTTGATGTGGGAAACATTACAAGGGTGCCTTACATATGACTGAACAGTTTGCACACGCAGCTGTGCTGAATCAGATATTCTAACATACATGTGATCTGTTGTGTGGAATCAGCGGACCCTTATATATTTGATGTGTAAAATGAACATCTATTGATACTCTTGTTCTCCGTTATACCAATTCTCCAGGACCTTTCTATATGCCATGTTTTTGCTCATGTGTTTCCATTATATATGCATGGTCTAATCGCCAGTCCTTTGTACTGTTTGCAAATTTAACATATGCATGGGAATATTTTTTATATGTGCTCTATTCAATGAGAGGATAGGACTAATATGTTATGGGTCCTTTAACTGTTATGTACATCTAATGACTATTTGTTATTATATGTTCAGATCTCCTGATTATTGGATATTTTAGAATAAACCTTACTATTTGCTTTCAGTATTGCACTCTTTTTCTCTTTTCTATGTTCATACAAGGAACCCAAAAACAAATATTCTTTGTCGACAGCCATACCTTCTCACCAACTCTCAAAGGAGGCACAGCTCTGCGTTTCTTGTCTGCAAATAATTTATAACGAGAGAACGATTTCTTCAATGCTCTTCGTACTTTTGCCCATATAGAAAGAAAATCCTGCCTCAATAAATTAACAGCTGTACCCTGATTAGATGGTAAGGCCAAAAACTCGGAAATTCGAGGATGTATGCCATAAACAATGGAAAACGGAGTTGCAGAAGTTGATTCATGAAAAGCATGATTATGCACAAATTTAGCCCATGGTAACATATCAACCCAATTTTCTTGGTTAGTAGATGAAAAAATCCTAAGAAAAGTCCCCAAGTCTTGATTAACTCTTTCTGTTTGCCCATTGGTCTGAGGATGGTATGAAAAAAACAACTTTAACCGAATGCCCAGAAGATGACAAAGAGATCTCCAAAACTTAAACACAAATTGAACCCCTCTATCCGAAACAATCTCTGAAGGGCAACCATGAAGACGAAAAATCTTTTTACAAAATGTTGGGCCAAAACAGCAGATGAAGGCAAACCAACCAAAGGAACAAAATGTGCCATTTTGGAAAAATGATCAATAATAACCCAGATGGTATTACAATTCTTACTAACAGGTACATCAGTAATAAAATCCCTCGAAATATGAGTCCATGGTTTAGAAGGAACAGGAAGAGGTTGAAGAAGGTTGAAGAAGACCCAAAGGAGATTGACGCGAAGACTTGTGTTGGGCACAAACTGCACAAGTAGCTACAAACTCTTTAACTTCAGACTGAAATTTGGGCCACCAATATTGTCGAGAAATTAATTCAAAAGTCTTTCGAGCTCCCAAATGTCCAGCAAAACATGAAGTATGAAACCAAATCAATAGTCTTTTTCGTAAATTGAGAAAAACAAATGTTTTCCCCGGAGGAGGAGTAGGATTCTTGGACAAATTAATGGCATTAACAGACTTTGGGTCCAAAATGGGACGATCCCAAAAGTTCTCAGGTTCAATATGATCAAAAGCTCGAGACAATGCATCAGCTTTCTTATTCTTGAGTCCAGGCTTATGTGACATGCAAATTGAAGCGTGAAAAAAAAAGCGCGGGCCTGACGAGGATTTAGGCATTGAGCTGATTGAAGATAAAGGAGATTTTTGTGATCAGTAAACACCGTAACAATATGTCGAACCCCTTTCAACAAATAGCGCCATTCACGTAACGCTAATTTAATAGCCAATAATTCTTTATCCCCAATGGAATAATTCCTCTCTGCTGGTAAAAATTTACGGGAAAAGAAAGCACAAGAATGAAATTTTCCCTGAACAGATTTCTGTGACAGAACAGCTCCTACTCCCATCGTAGAAGCATCAACTTCAAGAAAAAATGGCAAAGAGAGGTCAGTTTGCTTTAGAACAGGGGCAGCAGAGAAAGTGTTTTTAAGAAAAGAAAATGCTTCGAGTGCTTCTGAAGGCCAATGTTGAACATCAGCACCTTTTTTGGTAAGAGACACTAATGGAGCCACAAAAGTAGAATATCCAGAAATAAAACGTCTGTAATAATTGGCAAAACCCAAAAAAACGTTTAATAGCTTTCAGTGCATTAGGACAAGGCCACTCCAGAATAGCCCGAACTTTTTCAGACCAGTTACAGACACAATATACCCTAAAAAAGGTGATTCAGAGGCTTCAAAGGAGCATTTCTCCAATCTACAATACAAATTATTTTTTCGTAATCGAGAAAGAACTTCAGCAACTTGGAGACGATGAGACTGGAGATCCTTAGAAAAAATTAGTATATCATTGAGGTACACCACTACAGATGAATACAACAGGTGCCGAAAAATTTCATTAACATAACTCTGGAATACTGCAGGTGCATTGTACAAACCAAAGGGCATAACAAGATATTCATAATGGCCATCTCGTGTGTTAAATGCAGTCTTCCATTCATCTCCAGCTCGTATTCTAATGAGATTGTATGCTCCTCAAAAATCTATTTTGCAAAAATGTTTTGCACCCTTGATACGATCAAATAACTCTGACCAATGGTAAACCTGACCAGTACACAGGTGTAGCAAACACAGGTGCAGACCATGACTAATCATCTGCACTAGAACAAGAATTAAAGTGACAGTCAGTGTTAAGAGGCTCGGGTAGAGGTACCCGGGGAGTGGAGTGTGACAACATCCCTAAAGCATATTGGTGGGTTAGTTGACAATATTAACCCTAGTCTGTGTGGTAGCGAATATAGATTGTAAGCTCCTTTGGGGCTGGGAGTGATGTGCATGATAAAATTTTCTCTGTAAGGCACAGATCATTATGTAGGTGCTATATGAAAACCTGTCAATAAATAAATCTTATATTAGAAATGCTAAAAGAATCCCAGATATACGTCTATCTTTTGATGCTAAAAAACGCATTCAATAGAATATTGTGGAAATTTATATCCCTCACTGTGGAAGTGGTTAGCATCTATGGAAATTTCCTTACAGGCATATTTGCTCTATATACAGACCCATCAGCAATTATAGTGATCAATGGGACACCATCCAATAGGGTTATTATCCGAAACGGTACTAGACAAAGATGTCAGCTGTCGTCCATGATCTTCACTCTGGTTATTGAACCCTTACCGGCAGTCATTAAATCTTCACAAGTATACCAGGAAAAGTTTCCTCTGCTCTCTTTCAGATTACAAACTGATCTGGCTTTGTGGCGCTCCTTTAAAATTTATTGGCCAGGCAGTATAATTATGTATTTTATGTATTCCTTATTTATCTTTAAACTTTAGTCTTCTTGCCTTAAGGCTTTTAAAGGTGTGTTTATTCTGCACCATTTGTGCAGCGTGCATGTAACATGTACATTAATCCCCTTAATACTTAAAAGATCACAGGAGACCAAATTCGGTTTATTGTTTTATTCGATGCTTCTTAATTGCACTTAGATTAACCTAAATGCTAAACAATTTAGTGTCATGCTTCTTAATTGCACTTAGATTAACCTTAATTCTTCTGCATTGGGACCATTACCATTTTGCACTTAGATTAACCTTAATTCTTCTGCATGGGACCATTACCATTGTCAGTGTCTCTAAACAGATTAACCTAAATGCTAAATAACTGAGTGCCATGCTTCTTAATTGCACTTAGATTAACCTTAATACTTCTGCATGGGACCATTACCATTGTCAGCGTGTCTATACCTTGCACCTTGTCTAAACCTAATTTATGTTTTTCCTTTTCTTCTTTTTTCTTTTTTTTGCATTTTCTGAATGCTCTTTAGGGTGAATTAAGGTGACTCCGGCAGGTGGAGCAGGTCACCGTCATCGTCACGTCTCATGCCTCTAAAACGTCAGACGATTACGTCTGTAACCTGTAACAATGAAAAGTAACAGCTTATTAAGTTAAAGATTCACTTTTTCATGGTAGACAGAATTTGTTGAGGAAATCTTGTACAACACTGGTCTAGACTGTAATTTATACATTAGCTGGAACCTATATATTTACCTCTCCATGTGCCTTTAGTAACGGTCACATGCTTCTTCTGCCTTGTGTACCGTCTCCTCTTCCGGGAAGTCACTGCCCGAGTTTTGGTCAGGTGGCCCTTCTTTTGTTTCCTTTGATAGGCCATTGTGGTGGCCAATTTGCCTTCAGCCAGAAGCAAATGACTTGTGGGCTCCCAGCCTCCACTTTTATACCCTGAGACTACTTATGATGTCATATGGGTGGGGTTTGGGTGTGGCCTGGCCAATTTTTGTGACATTATCATTTTGTCATGTGGGTGTGGTCAATTAACCAGTCATAAGGGTCATACTAAACATTAACATCTGCGTTCACAGCAACAATAAAACATGTGACTGAAATATATGTTCCAGGAGAAGAAAGAAGCAAACTTTATATTTGGTTTGTAAACACAATCATGTATGTTTGGAAATGGTGTGAAAAACCGCTCGAAGAGACCTACACGTAGTTGGAGGGTTATTAAGTACAGCCAGGGTTTCCAGCTGTCAGTAAATTTATTGACACTAAAATAACTGAATTTGCCACCAGTCAATAACAAAAGTAAATGTCAGAAAAAAAACACACCATGAGATAAAAATAAATTGATCACAATAATTTCTTACAGGTGATTATGCTTAATCATTAGTCTTCTCTTAATCCAGAAAATCATATCCATATGTATTGATAATGGAAGGAATCTTTTTGTATATGACACAACACAAATCAAAGTAAAAACATATTATTTATTACCTGATGACAGCTGGATAAAAGCATCAAAACAAGCCAAGCTTCAAATTCGCATATATTCTCCAATCAGTGTGTGGATGTACACTTACCTCTGCTTGATGAAATACGGGCATGTAAGTACTCCTCTGTGAAAAGATGCCAATGACTTGCCTCCACAGCCTGCGGGTTCGCTGAGTAACCATCACTGGGTATAGGATCCCCACTACCCTTGTTATTGTAGCACGCAATGCTACATTGGACATTGAGCTGGACAACATCAAATGTCTTCTCAAAAACATTGAACAGATATGAGATAAATGGGATGAGATCATCATAGATTTACCCACCAGTCGTCACCTACCCACTCAATCCGAAAAGCACTTTAGGGTCAACGTTTTCTATGTAGCTGTAGACTCCATTCTCTCTGGTTTTCATCATTCATTTACTTCATTGGAAGTAATTTGTGACTTGTTTAAGTTTCTGTAGGAGTTCAACAAAATGAGTATTGAAAACCTGTGCTCCGCAGCTGAAAACTTTCAGCAACAACACAAGAAAGATATTGCCCAAGATTTCAGTGACACACTCACTTTCCTGAAGTGAATTTATAGTAGAAACTTTAAGTTGGAAAGCAAGCCAAAGGAACTTCTTACAGAAATCCTAGAACTTTCTGGGGTGTTTCCCAACATCAGAGTTTATTTGCACATTTTCCTCAGTTTGCCAGCATCTGTTGCTTCTAATGAACGTTCAGTGTGCTGAAGAACGTAAAAAGCTATCATCGCTCAACTGTGGGCAAGAGCGATTGAGTGGGCTAGGCATGCTCAATATTAACTGTGGCATGGCACAAAAGTTGGATTTTTACAAATCGTTTGCTGTATTTTCAGAAAAAAAAGCTAGAAGAGCACTTCTAATTTGAAATCTCCAAAATTCCAGTACATCAGTATATATATATATATATATATATATATATATATATATATATATACAGTAATTATTTGTAAATTTTAATAAAGTTAAGCAATAAAATCAATTTAAAATACATTTTTATTGTTTTGGGGTTTTTTTTAAGAAAAGGGAGGTGTGGGGGCCTCTTAATTTGGGTTTCCTTGGGCGTCGATGAACCTCTGATAGGGCCTGGTTGTTAGTGTTGATCCACTATGACCCAGTATTCTAATATGCCCTAAACTATATCTGCAGAGCTCTTAAAAGGTATCCGATAAACATTGGATATATTATTTTTTAGAGGGAGATGCCACTACAGTTTAAGATTGAAGGTATTTTTTGTGTTTTGTACCAATTTTTTGCATTTGGATTATGTGGTTTTGGATTGGAGATTAAACTTTGGTCACTCGTATACATTTTATACTGTTTTTGGGACAGTCAAGGTATTTTTTGGTAGTTGTGTGATGTCATTTGTAAAAATCCATGAATAGTCATTGAGGGATGTTCTGAAAAACGTGAATGTTGCAGATTTTTTTATTTTTTTAAATTTTGTTGAAGGTAAATAACAAAGGCTCCAAGTTCACACAGGACACACAGTGGTAGTCATTTGTGGGTATTTGGAGAATTCTGAAAGGTAGCCCTAATATTTACGATAAATTAAGTTATTTCTAGAGTACTGACTCGAAGGGGTAAATGTATCAAGCTGTAAGTTTCTGGTGGGTTTGAAAAGTGGAGATGTTGCCTATAGCAATCAATCAGATTGTCTTAATTTGTGGGTTTTTGTTTGTTCACCCACCTGTTGGGGATTGAACACAAGTTCTCAATGGGATTAAGGTCTGGGGAGTTTCGATGTTTTCATCCCCAAGCTACATAGTTATCACTTTTGCCTTATGACAAGGTGCTCCATCATGCTGGAAAAGGCATTGTTCATCACCAAACTGTTCTTGGATGGTTGGGAGAAGTTGGTCTTGTAGAATGTTTTGGCACCAATCTTTATTCATGGCTGTTTTCTTAGGCAAAATTGACTCTTTGCATAAACTTAATGTAATTGTCAATAAAAGCTAGAGATGCTGACTTACCCCCGTGTTTTGGTTTTGTTTTTGTTTTTGGATCTGGATTACCGTCGTGTTTTGGTTTTGGTTTTGTTTGGTTTTGTTTTGCTATTTTGTTGGAAAATCAATGTTTTTGGGCATAAAATAACCAAATTTAGTGCTCCACCTGTTTCTTGGATAAGTAATGTAATTGTAAAGCTAATAAATTATCAGAAATACAGTTTAATTCCTGGTAGGTAGGCCTTCATTAATTCTACACAAAACCATATTGTCTTCCTCTCCATCTATGCATATTGGCAATGCAGCCATCGTCTTTGGGTGTATATTACACCCGACACTTATAGTTAAATATTTAAAGAAATGGACAAAGGCAGTTTGGTTTCTGTCTCTATAGCCCCCCCCTCCACTTGTAGTTGAATAGAAAAAAATCAGCCTGCATAGACTGAACAATATAAAACATAAATGGACCAAGGTAGTTTGGTATCTGTCTGCATCAGATCCCCTCTCCACTAGGAGTAAAATAGAAAAAAAGCAGCCTGGATAGACTGAACAATATAAAAAAATAAATGGACCAAGGTAGTTTGGTATCTGTCTGCATCATAATCATCAAAATCATCATTAGCCCCCTCGTCGCCTACACAAATCTCCCCCTCATCCTCTTCTAATTCCAAAGTGGCATCCTCAATTTGTGTATCACCGGCTACACCCGGGCTGTTCAGGCACACATCAGCAGAACTGCTGAAAGGGCCCTTCTTAATGGGTACATTTTTAGAATGCTCACGATTAGACATACCACTGTTGGATGGACTCTCCACAGGGATTGGCCTTACTGTTTTCTTGCAGCTTGGCTTTCACACGTAACAGTAGTTGTGCACCACTTTTGTAATTCAAATTACTTGGTCTTGCAAATTCTATAGACAAGCCTGCTTGTCTTCCTCTTCATCAATGACTCTTAGCAATTGAGTACTCGTCTTTGGGTGTATATTACACCCAAACCTTATGAGTGCAAATTAGTAAAAATACAGTTTAATCCCTGATAGGTCCTCCACCATCCTTTGCATGTTAATAGTAGGATTGGTTGGAGTTATGGTCAAGGTCACACATTTTTTTTTCAAATCCTTCAAACCAGCCCAGATGTCAAACTGTTGGGGTCTGCCACCTGCGTCATCCCTGCTTGTGTTTGGAAAGTGCAAATTGGTGTCAGAACCTCATCTGGCACTGGTGCCACACTGCTGCAGGTCTTACACAATCAACCGCATCCTCATCAGCGCCCTCGTCGGATACCCAAATCTCCCCCCACATCTTCTTCTAATTCCAAAGTGTCATCCTCACTTGGTGTATCACCGGCTACACTCGGGCTATTAAGTACACATCATCAGAAATGCTGAAAGTGCCCTTTTTATGGGTACACTATCAGTATGGTCATGATTACACATACCACTGTTGGATGGACTCTCCACAGGGATTGGTGTCATTTCTGATTAAGAGCATACATTATCCTCTAATGCCTTAATGTTTTCTCGCAGCTAGGCTTTCCCGCGTAACAGTAGTTGTGCACCACTTTTAGACTCCAAATTACTTGGTCTTGATTGCTCATGAGTGACCTTACAAGAAGAAGGCTCAGTAACATTTTTAGATCTGGCAGTAATAGAGAAAGGCGAAGGCCTCATTCTTTCTTTGCCACTGCGTGTGTAGAATGGCATGTTGGCAATTTTTTTTTTTATCGGTACTTAACTTTTCCTCAGTTACACTTCGTTTTCGCTTCAACACGGTAAATTTCTTTTTGGTGTGTGTTTTTTTTCCCAGATTTAAAAAGACTATGTACTTTTACATCGCCTTTCCCAGATGACGTACTGGGAACACTACCATCAGGACTGGTGACAGAACCTGGTTGCAGATTCTGCTCATATGTGGACTACTTTGAATCCATTTTAATGAGTCCAAATCACTTGTAGTGCAAAAACTTGTATTAGATAGATATTGCTGACAAAGATGACTTTTTTTGACAGCCACAAAAGTTGTTATAAAACACTGGGGAGTATTGCACAACCCAAATCAATTGTAGTGCAAAATAATGTATTAGATAGATATTGCTGACAAAGATGACTTTTTTTGACAGCCAGAAAAGTAGTTAAAAAACACTGTGGAGTATTGCACACCCCAAATCAATTGTAGTGCAAAATAATGTATTAGATAGATATTGCTGACAAAGATAACTTTTTGACAGCCAGAAAAGTAGTTATAAAACACTGGGGAATATTGCACACCCCAAATCAATTGTAGTGCAAAATAATGTATTAGATAGATATTGCTGACAAAGATGACTGTTTTTGACAGCCAGAAAAGTAGTTATAAAACACTGGGGAGTATTGCACACCCCAAATCAATTGTAGTGCAAAATAATGTATTAGATAGATATTGCTGACAAAGATGACTTTTTTTGACAGCCAGAACAATTTAGTGCAAAACACTGCAGAATATGAGACACCTCAAAAACACTTGGAGTGACCACAAAAGAAAAAAAAAACCCTCCTCTATCCTCCTCTATTACTGCTCTAATAATTGCAAATGGTATTAATATTGTAATTGTAGAGATTAGGATAGAAACAGTTATGTGTACACTAATTGCTCTGTCCCTGCACTAATATAGCCTGTGACCTAACCCTGCTCTCTCCCTCTGTCAAATGGCGATGGACTGCTGTGGAGGCTGGTATTTATGCTTTTCAAATCTCGCGAGAACCGAGCTCCGAAATACGAATACGTCACAATGACGTTTTGCCTCGATTTCAATTCCGAATGGGCGGGAGAGTACCGAGCCTACTCGGCTCGGTACTCAGATAGGCGAAATTCGGATGGATTCGGATCTCGGGGAACCGAGTCCGCCCATCTATAATTGTAATACTCTTCTTCAACCTTGTCTTGTAAAGCCTGGAGAGAGAGAATAGATGGTGAGCATAGAATCTAATATTCAGAAAAAGACACATTGTATTGTGCAGTTGGTCAATATTGCACAGTAGAACTTAAGATACGTTTCTGTTGTTAAAAGCATCTCGGTAAAATTCCAAGCAAAACAATGCTTTGATATATGTTTATACTATCCATGATTGCTCGCTATCTTGGACTGTACTCATGAAGCCTCCGATCTTTTGATGTTGAAAGATATTGAACAAATTGATGTGTAGCTAATTGTCCTTTGCTGTATGTTGAAAAATTTAAATACAAAATAGTGTAGCAATAAAAAAATCTAACTACATTTTTTATTTCAATTTTAAATTTATCTTACGTCACTTAGTACCACTCTAAATCATTTTTCTTTTTGACTGATTGGTTTGTGGATTACTTTTTCATTACTGAAATGTTCCACATCCTGCATTTGTTCCTACAATGTAGAAATACGGACATGTTTTTACATGCAGCACTCAATTATAATGTCAATTCCTCTCTAAATGTTAATATCCTAACCTGTTGTATATATATGTGTGTATATATATATATATATATATATATATATATATATATATATATATATATATATATATATATATATACTAGTGTATATTCTGCAAGACAGAAATGCATATGAGTGTATGGTCAGTATTGCTCATCTGTGTAGTGTGTGTTTAGATGTAACAAGAGAAAGCGAGAGCATGCTCATGTGTGTTTAAATGTGTAAAGAGTATGTGTTTAAGTGGTAGATAAAGAAAGATTAAATGAGAGAGAGAGAAAGATATGAGATAAATGAGAGAGTGATATTGGAAACTTGCATAGTGCATGTGTGTGTAACATGTGGTCAGACCTAAAGGATAATACAAGCCAAGCAGAGAGAAAGCAAAAGAGTTGGGGAGGAAGACTAGAGTCCATTGTAGTGTAAATAGTAAGCATTCCTGAGATGGGGGAGAAGCTAGCCTTTGTAAAGCATGTGTGAAAAGGTTACTTAAAGATTCAGAAAGTTAATAGAAATAGATATAAACTTTAGATATATGTGCAAGCAGAGTATATTATAAGTTGCAGGAAGAATACATATAAGGTAAATAAACAGATATAGATTCAGAGGAATGTTAATAGAAATTCATGCAAGCATGGAAAGTTAATAGAAATAGATGGACATATAAGATGTAGGCAGAGATACAGACAGATAGGGTATACGCTTGCTGTGGGGTGTGTGTCCTGTAAGATATGTCCCAACGTCCAGGTGTGTATGTGTTGTGGTCAAAAGAGCCTGATTTGTCTGCTTCAGTGGCTTATAAACCTGTACCCAGAATGTATTGCTTCATGTGGGAGTTGATGACCTCTGCCACACCTCCCACAACTCGACACTGCCTGCAATGATGACTCACTGCTCTGTATTAACTTCCTGTCTTGTGAGTACATGTTTTTACTTTGTTTGAACCTAACTTACTGTGGAGCCACACATGAGAGACAATTTCTTTGGTTGAAATGCTCTGGCTTTCAGCCAGTTCATATCTTAATCTGCGCATAAGTTCGGCGCATGTAAACAGCAGTGGAATGCTAGTGGCCATTATGCTTGGCTCAAGCTCCACCCACTGCGACTGTGTCATCAGCATCGATATAGGAGCTCCTTCACAACCTCATTATTACATCTATCTTTTCTCCTACTCTCTGTTTACTAAACAGGGTTTAACTGTGGATTAACTATGTCATAGACATTGTTATCATTATACCATTGACATGTTTTCAATTAATTCCAGGAGCTTATCTCCTAAACTGCAAGCATTTGTACACATATGGCCTGATTCCATAAGGAATGTAAATGGCGAATGTAAATGGCGATTTTGAGTAAAACTGCTACACGCATGCTCAGAACCATACTATACGCCTGTGTATACAGCAACGTCCAATTCATCTTTGAGCGCAAATGATCCTTACAACAGTCTACGATTTCATGGCCAGAACAGGGAGGTGAATGGGCGCATGCATGTAGTCAATGTACAGCAAAGGCAAGCCAAGCTTCAGCGCATGCAGCAACATCAGATTCAAGTTTTAGGCATCTAAATATCAACTTTAAATTTCAGTGTGTACAAATAAGCTATGAAGTATTTGTGTGCTACATGAAAAACAGACAGTAATTAACTTATGTTCAAAATAGAAAACTAATTTTCACCCCTTGCATTTTAACATGGTTTTGTCCAGGAGACTTAAATAAGGAAATTCTTGCCTAAGTGCCCTAATGAATCAGGCCCTATATTATTAACAGGTGACAATCTCTGAATACTTTCTTTTCTGTGTATTTTTTGGGATTTCATATACCACATATGTATTGGATGTATCTTGCAGTTTATTGTGTCTCTCTAAGCAAAGCGCACCTAGACCCGTTTTCAACAAGAGACATATCTTCAGATCCTCTCCTTGTTGTTTACGGGCGTGCGTATGCCCACATTACGTTTAAAAAAATGCAACTTATATTCATTTTGCGTGCCTTAATAAACAAGTGTTAAAGTATCTGAAGTGAAGTATATTATCCTCTTATATCTTACGTACAGGCAAAACATCGGAGATGGACACTGAGGACATACTGCCTGTCCAAGCACCTTTACCAATAATAAACAAAAAGCTCCTTGGATTGCTCCAAAATCACTGGTAGGTAGATAATTAGTATCACCACTTACAGCAACATCTACATCTCCACCTTGATTTACCAATTCAACAATATTTGCTGTGTGTCTGTCTCTCTGAGCAGTAACTCCCAGCAGGCATCTAACTACTCTATTTTCTTCCTGGCAATCTCCCAGATCAATACCTATTACAATTAAATTCTCTATGCCAAACCTTCTACATTCAATGTGCTCCACTTAGGGAACATTACTGTTTCCCAAACCATCAACTTACTGGCAGCTTGTACAAAATGACTCCTATGCTAGAACCACCACTTCAATTTCACTTTATGCTCCTTGAGAAAAAATAAAAAAATGTATAAAGAGACATCAGCTGAGACACCTGCTGGGACATGTCCTATTTCTTCCAGATCCTATTGTGGATCAGGCCACTCTTCTCCAATGTGCTATTGGGTGATTTCCTGAAAATTTAGGAAATGAGTGAGACATAAAAAGTGTTCTAATTTCCAATTGTGATTTAATAATTTCACTGTGCAAATATAATAAATGCAGGAAAGTCAAGCAAGCATTGACTTATCAAATATCTTCAGACAAATGCCAAAGAGCTATTGCATTGCACTAATCCAGACATGCTTACAATAACAATATTATAAACCAATAACCGATGATATTATAAACACTAAGCATGATGGCTTAATGGTTAGCCCTTCTGCCTCACAGTACTGGGGTCATGAGTTTGATTCCCAACCGTGTGGAGTTTGTATGTTCTCCCCGTGATTGCATGGGTTTCCTCTGGGCGTTCTGCTTTTCTGCCACTCTCCAAAAAAATAATAGTAGGTTAATTGGCTGCATTCAAATTGATCTATGTGTGTGTGTATGTGTGTTAGGGCATTTAGACTGAAAGCGCCATTGGGGCAGGGATTGATGTGAGTGAGTACAGTGCTGCAGAATTAGTGGCGCTATATACATAAATGATGATGATAATCAATAAAGTTCAAACTCCTGTTCTCAAACTGCTGATGTCAGTCATTAATTAGGCTCCAATAATGCCGACAAAACTTAGAACGCTATAGAAATTCCGATTAGTATAAGGCTGACAAGGAGGAAATAGAGATTAACCATATAACAGACATACAACATTCCCCCCACGCTTCATTGGCGACAGGTATAAATTGTGATTTTTTTAAAATGTCTCCAGCTTGAAATGTCGTCAGTTACTATGGCCAGAGTGAGACTGCTGATTTTAAAGCGACAATTGGCGGAACCGCCACCTGGATTACATTATAAAGGCAGTGGGTCTGCATATATGTGGATATTCCTAAAATAGTTTGTTTCAGGATTGACTAGGATGAAAAGATGGGTTGATGGTGAGCAGAGATTAAGATTCTCGCCATGTGTAGCTTTCCTTTACTGAGCTGATACCTCCAAGTCTACTGGAGTCAAGGGTAGTACAATGGTGATTAAGACTGGATAATAAGATTTGCTATACCCTGTTGATGAAGAGAAACTCATTGTTTTAACACTTATATGTGTTTGTGACCAGGATACCAGGAAATAGAATATTTCAAATCCATCAATTTACATTATCCCAAACAACATGGGTTTACTTGGGGGAAGTCATGCCAAACAAATCTTATTGACTTTTTTGACTGGGTGACTAAAATAATAGATCAAGATGGAGGTGTAGATGTAGGTTTTTTTAGATATTAATAAAGCTTTTGACCCTGTCACACATCACATACTATTAAATAAACTAGAAATCTTGGAATCAGATTCCAAGATGGTTGAATGGATAAGATCTTGGTTGTAGGATAAAAAACAGAGAGTTGTACTAAATTGAGTGCATTCACAGGAGGGAAAGGTTACCAGTGGAGTACCCCAGGGATCTGTACTTGGACCAATGCTTTTTAATATAAATTGGCGTCATTGCAAATGGTATTGAAGGGAACGTATGCCTTTTTGTAGATGACACAAAGAAATGCAACAGGGTAGACACACCAGCAGGGGTTAAAACAAATGATTGATGACCTAGGTAAACTATAGAAATGGTCAAGAGTGTGGCAACTACAGTTTAATGAGAAAAAAAGTGCAAAATCATGCATTGGGTATCAAAAACTAAGGCTAAATATAATATTAATGGCACTTTAATGGTTACCACTGCGGAGGAAAGAAATATAGGAGTCACTATTTCAGGGGACTTAAAGGCAGGTAAGGAATGTAACAAAGCAATAAGAAAAGTAAGCCACAAAGAGGAATCATTAGCAGAAAGAAAGAGGGAATAATGTCACTGTATAGGTCACAACTGCAGAAGGATATAAATATATTAGAGACTGTTCACAGAATGGTAACTAAAATGTTGCATGGCCTACATCAAAAAACCTACCCAGAAAGATTAAAAGATCTTAATATGTATAGTTTGATGCAGAGAAGTGAAAGGGGCACATGATAGAAACATTCAAATATATAAAGGATTTTAACAAGTTGCAGCAGGGAAACACCCTTCAAAGGAAAATAAGTATTAGAACATGCGGGCATGAACTGAAACTGGAAGGAAGTAGGCTAAGATTAAATTTGAGGAAAAATTACTTCACAGAAAGGATAGTGGATAAGTGGAATAGCCTCCCATCAGAGGTGGTAAAGGCTAGTACATTATTATTAAATACTCAGACAGCAACCTGGTTTCTAGCAGTCTGCAATCTACTCAGTTCCTTCTGCCCAACAATGCGGCCTACATTCTGGATCCATTCCAGTTCTGTTCCAGCATTTAATTTCCACTTCCAGTAGTTGGTTCTATGACGTTCCAGAATACTGGTTCCAGCATTCCAGTGCCATTCCGGTTCCATTCTGGTCTCAGTATTCCAGTCCCAGCATTCTGGTTCCAGTCTGGTCTAGCATTTTGTTTCCAGTCTGGTCTTCTTTGCTAATCTGATCAGCATCTGGCTACTCTTGACATCTTGCCAGTCTCCTGTGCCACTCATACTTAGTAATCATCTGAACTCTCAGCAACCACCACCTGCACTTGTCCTTTCCCTCTTATGCAAATGGACATAATCAGGCCAGCCAGCTATGTGCACATAGCCCCTAGTTCAGCTGCCTTGTATTTGCAAACAAGGTCGGACTGGCCCACCGTAGTATTTCCCAGTGGGCCCCTAACGCTGGGGTGGGTTACTAAAAAAAAAACAAAAGCAAAAAAATTACATGACCGCAGCATTGGCGTCCTGCTCCATTCGCACTAAATGTGGGGTGTGACGTCATCACACCCGACATTCAGTGAGGAGTGGTTCAAAGAGGAGCCAGCAAGCAAGCAAGAAGTCAGAAAAGAACAAAAGAAACAAAGACAAGAAAGAAGCCAACAAAGGTAAGTAAAGGAACGGAGGCATGGGGGAAAGTGGAAAGGCACAGGGTGATGAAGGGGAGGAAAGCAGAATGTCACAGGGTGAAGAAGGGGGGGCAGAATGGCATAGAATGATGAAGAGGGAGAAGAATGACACAGAGTGATGAAGGGGGGAGCAGGGTAGCACAAAGTGATGAACGGGGGTTGGGCAGAATGGCATAGAGTGATGAAGGAGGGGAGCAGAATGCCACAGGGTGATGAAAGGGGCTGGCGCAGAATGGCACAGAGTGATGAAGGGGGAGTAGAATGGAGGGTGCAGTGTGATCATAAAGGGGCACAGAGTGGTGATGAAGGGGTACAGCAATGTGTGATGGCACAGGTTTTTTTTGGCACAGGTTTTTTTTGGGCAATTTAGTGTATGTGTGTGTGATGGCACAGGGGGCATTGTAGTTTGTGAGGTGGGTGGTGGCTAATTAATGGGTACTTTTTTTGTTTGTGGGGTGATGGGGCAATTTAATTTAATAGTGGGGACTATTAAGATTTAGGGGCTATTAATTGAATGTGGGGGGTGAGTTTGGGGAGAATGAGGTCTATTTATTAAATATGAATATTAATTATTTAATGGCTATGATGATTGTGGGAAATAGGTATATTTATTAAATGTAAATACTATTTATTTATTGCTGGGGCTGTTTGAAGGGAGGGAAACAGGTTCATTTATTAAATGGGAATACTATTACTATAGATCTAGGGCCTGTTACAATGCAAGGGGTGCAAATTAGTATTCTGTTTTGCACATAAGTTAAATACTAACTGTTTTTTCATGTAGCACACTAATATCAACTTTAAAATTTCAGTGCACAAATAAGGTATCAAGTATTTGTGTGCTACATGAAAAAACAGTCAGTATTTAACTTATGTGCAAAATAGAAAACTAGTTTGCACCCCTTGCATTGTAAAATGGCTTTGTCCAGGTGACTGAAATAAGAAACCTCTTCATTTACGATCCTTAATGAATCAGGCCCTTAGTCCCTAAATCCAAATCTGTGGAAGAATCTTTTAAGAAGGATTTATTATACCTTTCACATCACTTGTTGCCACTGGGTTTGTTTTTGTGTAAAAAAAAAAGGAGGATTACACCCATATATTGACTACAGAGGTATAAACCCTCTAAGGACTACCAAATACTATCATCCCTCTAATGTGCAAAACAGAATACTAATTTGCACCCCTTGCGTTGTAACATGTTTTTTTCCAGGAGACTGAAATAAGAAGTTTCTTAAGTTAAGATCCTTAATGAATCAGGTCCATATTTATTAAATGGGAATAATATTATTTTGATGTTGGGGCTGGAGGAAGGCCTAATTATTAATCGTGGGTGCTATTAATTTAACTCTGGGGCTGGTTAGAATTTTTTCAAATAGGGCCCTCAACATTCCAGGATCCAGACAAGTCACAACTAAAGAAACCAGCAGGTGGTGAAAGTTAAAAGGACAGGTAGGAGAGAGCAGGATAGGCTGTCAAATGTTCTGATTCTACAGTCATGGCCAAAAGTTATAAGCATGATACAAATAATATTTTTAACAGTCTGCTGCTCAGATGAATTTCAATTAATTTCAAAGTTCTTCTTTGCCATGACAATGAACTTTATTCCGAAAACAACATTTCCACTGCATTTCAGCCCTGCCACAAAAGGACCATCTGACATAAGGTCATTGATTCTATTGTTAACAAAGGTGAGAGTGTTGACGAGGACAAGACTAGAGATCACTCGTTCATTTTAATTGAGTTAGAATAACAGACTTGAAGCTTTAAAAGGAGGGTGGTTCTTGAAATCATTGTTCTTCCTCTGTTAACCATGGTTATCTGCAAGGAAACACGTGCAGTCATCATTGCTTTGCACAGAAAGGGCTTCACAGACATGGATATTGCTGCTAGTATGATTGCACCTAATTCAACCATTTATCAGGTAATCAAGAACTTCAAGGAGAGAAGTTCAATAGTTGTGAACAAGGCTTCAGGGCGCCCAGCAAGTGCCAGGACCGTCTACTAAAGTTGATTCAGCTGCAGAATTGGGGCACCACCAGTGCAGAGCTTGCTCAGAAATGGCAGCAAACAGGTGTGAGTGCATCTGCACACACAATGAGGCAAAGACTTTTGGAGGATGGCCTGGTGTCAAGAAGACCAGCAAAGAAGCCACTTCTCTACAGGTAAAACATCAGGGACAGACTGATATTCTGCAAAAGGTACAGAGATTGTACTGCTGAGGACTGGGGTAAAGTCATTTTCTTTGATGAATCCCCTTTCAGATTATTTGGGGCATCTGGAAATCACTTTTCTGGAGAAGGAAAGGTGAGCGCTACTATCAGTCCTGTGTCATGCCAACAGTAAAACATCCTGAGACCATTCATGTGTGGAGTTGCTTCTCAGGCAACAGAGCAGGTTCACACACAATTTTGCCTAAGAACAACACCATGAATAAAGAATGGTACCAAAACATCCTCCCAGAGCAACTTCTCCCAACCATCCAAGAACAGTTTGGTGATGAACAATTACATGTTTCATCATGATGGACCCTCTCTGAAGGTCCTCTACCATTTTATTCCCCCTGTGGGCCCTTTATGCCCCAGTCCGACACTGTTTGCAAATAGTTACTGTTCAATTCTAAAAGTGTTTTTGAGGGTTCATTGGCAATTTAGAAATAAAATTAATAAAAAAAAATGAATTAATCCATATTCATCTTTCACATTTCTAAAGGGTTCAATTTTGAGAGTCCAACTAAAATGGGCAGACATCTTCAGTGGAAATGTACTGCAACATCTATTTGTCCATAACGTAATCGTTTAAGGAAGCTTAAATGACAAGACCATAGCAAAATATGCTGGTTGAAATTAAGAAAGGGCTTAACTTTATGCCAGATCTTGTAATGATGTAATAAACTTGATTGGAAAACATTAATGGACAAGTAACAGAAACTTGCACACATGAAGACATGCTGACAGATGATTTGAAAGGAAGCACAAGGGATCACTTATCATCTAATAAAACATTATACTAGAATGATGCCATCAGACCACAATAACAAATGAATTAAAACTTACAGAGGCATTTGCCAAATTGCAGCCTTAATATGAACAGAATTTTAATGTCAACAGACCAACCTATTATGAAATCTTAGGTATCAACTGGGTCAGGAGGTAAATGATGAAAAGTAGGACACATAATTTAAAAAGGAGGCAGTTTATTGCCATCTCAGGTGAATCTATAATGGAACAGGAGGAACACAGATGCAACTCAGGTATTTGTATATGCCTGTGGTTGATAACCTGCAACTCCAACGGGAAGAATACAAAAGGGTGATCCGCACACATTTGCCAATACAAGATCAAGTGGTGTATGTACAGATTCAGCTCAACTGTGGATATTACTTTGCCACAGACATAACAACCTGTGAATGCCTGTGCATACACAGCTTTAAGAATGCTCCATCTAGGGCAAGCAAAATTGCCTCTCTCTGACACCTTGTTTTTGCTTCCTATTCCTCTTAGGGCCAGTGTTTTAAGTGTTTTAGGCATCTCCAGACTGTAGTCCAGGTTCACCACATGGAGACCAATGCCTATGTCTAGTGCTAAGTTGGACAGGAAATTAGCTCACCTTCCTCTGAGGTGTGATAGGAGAGATGATAATGTTGCTACTCATAATGAAGCAGAGGTGTCAGGGCCGGACTGTCTGTTGTGACTCTTGGCTTTGTCTGGATGTATCCTGAACAGATGTGAAAGGGAGCCATGCATTATAGAAAAATAGATGCTTTTCTCTCTATTTTCCACTTCCTCTTTCTTGTTATTTCTCTCTTCATCTCTCTCTCTCTCTTTCTCTCTTTTAATTTTCTTAATTTCACTTTTTCCTCTCCTCTTTTCTTTTCTCTCTCTCTCTTTCTCTCTCTCACTCAATCTTTTATCCCATTCTCTTGCTCTCTCTTTTATATTTTCTCTCACTCTTTTATTCTCTCTTTTTTCACTTTTCAATGAATTTTTTTCTCTCTTTTTCTCCTTTCACACATTTTTTCTTTCTTTTTCACTCTTTCTTTCTTGTTTTTCTTCTGTTTTTTACATATTCTGTCCTTTTTTTCTTTCCATTTTATACATTTTCTTTCTTCTATTTTCCATCTTTATATCTATCTTACCTCTGTGTGCTTTTCATTATTATTTTCACCTTTCTTCTCTCTCCCTTTTTTTTAAACTTTTGCTTCATTATTTTCTCTTCACTTTCACTCTCCATTCTCTCTCTTTTTCTATTGTTTTCCACTCTCCTCTTTTCTCTTTCTTTATTATCTCTTGTTTTAACTCTCATTTTTCATTTTCTCTCTACATTTGACAATTTCTTTCTCACATTTATCTCTCTTTCTGTATGTTTTTGTTTATAAGATAATATCTAGGCTACTAATCCAATAGATTTTCTTTGTCATAAAAGTTTCAAGGGTAATATATATGGATTAATTTGATAGACTTTCTCCCATGTCCTTTTAAAAAGACTGAATTACTATAGTGGAATTTAGCAAAAAGTTTTTAATATGGTGGGTAAATATTTTCCATTTTATGTATTGATGTTCAATTATTCTTCATTCAGAGTCCTATTGTATATGAAATTAGGTTTATTTTTATTACCAAATGTAGTACCCTGGTCCAATAAAAGAATAACAATGAATAAAATCACATATATAACTACAATTTTAGTTACTCAACCAGTGTGTCATGTTTATTTAGATGGTTGTATTCTATAAAATCTAATGATTTATTCAAAGTATTTAGAAAATCTGGATCATGGGGTCCAGGTTTATTGAATCCTGTGCATTCGGCTCTTAGGGATATTTTATAGGCAAGATTCTTTGTGTCCACTCTTCCCCGGTATGTTTTTACCATAAAAAATGAGTTTTAGTAAGCAGGTTATTGTTAGTAACATGGTCTCTAATTATCAAATCCATAAACAATGTTCTGAGTAGATATTTAAGACTTTGAGAAATAAGAGTCCCCATGGCGTTGCTGACATGCTGCCTGTAGAAAAGACCACTTCATGAGATATAATTGCTTTTGGATGGATTGCAATAAGATATATGTTAAACCGGGATGTCAAGAAAGATGTCCATATAAAGCTTTTAACAGCTGTATGGAAAAAAATCATTTTATTATTGAAATATCACATTTTCCAATAAGTAATTGTGACAAGATGGGTCTGACATTCACCGTCTTCCCCATCTGTCATTTCCAACACTTAAAATGCATGATGCTTGTGTGAACTTATTAGTTGAATACAACTTTGCTTGAACTTTGTTAAGCACATCACTGAAACCTCTGATTGTGGATAAAAATCTTTTTAGGATAAACTTAAATGTAACACCTTTTTCTTAAACAAAGCCAGGTGGGTGACATATACCCATCTGTACATAGGATCGGATGACATCTTAACTTCCTGACCAACTGTCACTTCCCTCTTTCAAACAGGAAGTTTGTACCATTTAAGTCCACTTCCATGTCACAAAAGCATGGGAGGGGATAAAACAGGGAGGCTTTCATACTTAACTAGGATTAAGTCAATCAGCCACTGGTTTGAGCAACTACTATTCTCCCTGGAATTATGTCAGATTCCTATACACAATGCTAGCAAGGGGGAAACCCAGGCAGGGATTATATCTTCCAACTCCCATCTCCAAATCTAAGATTGTATGTGCTTACAAAATCTTGTATGAACTTGAATTAATCTTGTGGGGTGAATATTCAACTGTGGGAAAGATGGACTGTTTAAGAAAGCCTGCAAGAGGACATAGGGGTTGTTGGTGATTTTTTTAGTATGGGTTTAGGGTGCAAATACTCATGCCACCACACAATATTGATTACCTAGAGAAATATCCAAACTCTTACAGAGAAAACATTCCAATCAAATACAAATATTTTAAGAGAATGCTCAATCATTACTATAAATTAAATGCAAATTACATACAAGTTGCATACAATAAGGTATTTCACATTTACTTAATTTACTACACATTATGTAGCACTGTATTAGTAAAATGACAGCTTACATGCATGATTACCAGCCTACCAAATTACCATAGTTGAAATATCTCAAAAAACCATGTAATGATGGTTAGATATTTGATATTAGCACGTTATACATGTAACTATTTCTGTCATTGTAACATAAGGAGCAATGCTAGTTATTGGGGAAAAAAACCATAGTTGCTACTAAACTAGACCTTTGATTGGCATGTGCCAGCTTGCTTTAGGCAAATACTGGCATTTCTATGACAGTGTGAGAGTAACTCATTGTTAGAATAGTGCCTTCACTACAAACGGTTGTATAACAATAGCTATCCGAAAACAATTCAGTTACTTAGCCATTAGTTTAAGTAATATTTAGTATTATAGCATATCACATCTTAAATAAACTGAGACACTAATGTTCAAAATACTACATAATTATAAACACTTTATTTGGAATAGTTGAGAAAAGAAATGCAATGTAACAAAAAGCACAGTAATACGACCACATTCGAAGTCAATTTTTGAACAGCTATTAAACCAGAAATGTTAAATTTCAAATATGAACCATGAAGATAAAATACATTTTTTAGTGTTAGCCTGTCATCCCACTGTAGCTCTTTTAAGAAGTTAAGTATTACCTCTCCAATCCATTACAGAAAGCTAAAGCTCCTACCACATGCTTAAGACACATTCCTAATGAGATCTGAAACAGCTTAAAAGCAGAGGATTCAGTAGTTTAAGTTCACTCCCCAATCAACCCTCTCTAAGCACGTGCGGGTGTAAATACAACTCTGCATATGAGGATATGCATGTAACCCCTTTCTGGACATGCACAGAGTGGCTAAACAGAAGATGGACTATGCCAATGGGCATACAACCTACTGTCACTAAAGCCGGATAGTGGGAATGGTCTTGATCTCTGCTTGAGTGACAGCTTACCCCCGGAGAGGTGCGGAGTCTAACGGAAAAGAGGTATTCACCAGGGATTCCCACAAGGGAATGTGGTCTAAGCTGCTCTCAACCACAGGTTGTGGTCCTCTAGGGGGTGCAGAGCAGATAATTGGGAGAACCACCAAGTAGCTGTAAGGCAGAATGGAATGTAGCCCCAGGTATATGGAAATTCAGGAACTGGAAGGATGCTGTGCGATGATCAGCAGTATAGCGACGAGTCTTGTTAGCGAAATAGGCCGAGCATGTAGAACTGCAAGGCGGCGAGCTGCAACACTCAGAAGGACTGAGATATACACAAGTGTAGTAATTCAGGAACAGGACAGATACTGAGCGATGCAATATATAGTCACAGGTCTTAGCAGCAGATTAAGCTCAACAGGCTGAACAGGTGTAGCTGTGAAGTGATGAGCTGCAGAGAGCAGAAGCACTGAGATCCACACAGGTATTATAGCTCTGGAACAGGACCGATGACGATTGAAGTTGCAGCAGTTAAATGAACGGGCTAACCCACAAAGTCAGGAACAAGGTAAACATAAGCATGAACAGGAGTCAATGCTTCCTATCAGGTAGTGAGACTGATGATCTGACATTTATGGAAAGGAGGAGGACCATTATAAAGGGAACTGGCTGGTGATCATCCATTCACTGCGGAGCAGAAATTTTAAAGGTTCCCGGGGTTGCGTATGTGCAGAATATTTGGAAAAATGGTGTATAAGATTTTTATAATCCTCTTTAAATGATATTTGAGATGAACAGGTTTCCAAAATATAATATTTCTATTCTTTATTAAAAGATATTATGCATAGATACAGCAATTACTGGATGAAGCAGACATATGCCCAGGGTCTCAAATGCCAATTGACAAACTATATTTGATTAAGTAATTATTTTATAGAAAATGTTACTCATCATTGCTTAAAGCTCATCTTCCCAGCTTACATCACTGCTGACACTCAAAGTCTCTATCACTAATCTTCATTAAATTGATATGTTCTTGGAGGGGTATTTTGGAAGGGTCTTCTTGACCTTATTTGGAGCAATTATGTCTTTGGCCTGCTATTGTGAAATGAAGAACACGTGACCCTTATATAACTTGTTGTTTTCTGTATTGTGCCATATGTGTTTGTTCATTCTCTTAAAAGCATAGACACATAAAACTCAAGTTCATTAGTTTATTATATGAACTAATTGGTAATAAAGAGTTGTTTTGTTAATTATTACTTCAACAATGTTGTCCGAGGATAGAGGAAAGCCAGGCTGTACAGCAGATAGCAGTAACCAAGGGAAACCAATGTACATAAGGATCAGAATGGAAATAACCAGTGAGATGCGTGATAAAAACAGAGAGAGAGACTAGGGTCAATTTGGTAGCAGCCAACTAACCTCCCAGTATGTTTTTGGAGTGTGGGAGGAAACCGGAGCCCCTGGCAGAAACCCATGCAAACACAGGGAGAACATGCAAACTCCACACAGATAAAACCATTGTCGGGAATCAAACTTATGACCCCAGTGCTGTAAGGTAAAAGTGCTAACACTAAGCCACCATGCTGCCCAGTTCTCTTCTCCCTATCCGCAAAAAGAATCTGAGTTCCTAATGCCCATCACCCTTCTTACTCATAAAGGAGCCCAATCATTACAAGCTTTCGTGGACTCGGGATCTGCAGGGAACTTCATTTCCGCCAGTTTGGTCTCTGAACTCCATTTGACCACCCAGGCTTTGCCACAGCCATTAGTGTTAACCGCTGTTGCTGGGTAATCAAGTCTCCAATGGCTCAATCATCAGTAGGACTTGTCAAATTTGGCTGCTGGTAGGAGTTCTACATTCAGAATGGATTAGTTTCCTAGTGCTCCCGCAATCTATTAATCCAATCATCTTAGGTCTCCCTTGGCTGAGGATGCACTCTTCATGATTTGATTGGATTCATGCACAAGATAGTTCCTGGGGTCCGTCCTGCAAGGGACATTGCCTGAAGTCTGTATGACCTCCTGGGTCCCCTATTTCATGCCTCACCATATCCTTGCTCGAGATTCTTCCTAAACCATGCTCTGAAATCCTTGACGTCTTTAGTAAAGCTGCAGCTGAGGTTTTACCTTCTCACCAGCCCTGGGTTTGAGTCCCGGTAAGAGCATTCCCAGAGGTATGGTGTACCCTCTGTCCGTGCCTGAGATCCAAGCCATGTCTGAGTACTTGATGGAGAACCTCAAATGAGGGTTTGCTCAGAAATCCTCCTCCCTGTCTGGTGCAGGTTTCTTTTTAATGAAGGAAAAGGACATTACCCTTTGACTATGTATAGATTACCATCAACTAAACATGATTACGGTGTTAAATCGCTATCCTGTTCCTCTCATGCCTGATCTCTTTGACCGCCTCTGCAGAAGACCTAATACTTTGGCAAGCAAATGGTGCCCGAGTGCTCTTTAAATAGACCAGAGAGTTCCCTGATAGGTGCTCCAATATCGGTGGGAAACTGCAACCAATCGCCAACAAGTCACAGTACGATGACCGTGTCGCTTGGCACATGCGTACAGATGGCAACAAGAAGAGACAGTTGCTATGGAACGAACGCCTAGATCAGCATATGCATGTGAATGGAATGGAATATGCATCGCTATGCGACAGGATGCGGACATCGCAAGGAGGTAGGCGCTTGTCTGGAGGCAGATGCAGGACGACACCTAACAAGCGATCTTCCAAGCATTTTCTAAGCTAGAAAAGTGTGTTTTTGAACAGCCTCAGGTACCCTTTCTAGGATATTTGATCTCCAGCACAGGTCTTTAGATGGATCCGAGCAAAGTAGAAGCCATTCTCAATTGGCCCCAACACATCGGTTTGAAATCTACTCAACACTTTATTGGTCTTACCAATTATTACAGACAATTTATCAAGAATTTCTCTACCGTTATCCTTCCCATTACCTCTCTTACCCATAAGGGAGGACAAGTCAAATCTTGGCCTCAGGAGGCAATTCTTGCATTTAAGGCCTTGAAACAGGCTTTCTCTTCTGCCCCTGTTCTGTGTCAGCCAGATCAAAGCAAACCCTTCTTTTTAGAAATGGATGCTTCTGCGGTAGGATTAGAGGCGTTGCTCTCTCAAAAGGATTCCTCCGGCAAGCTCAGACCATGTGGATTTCTGTCTAAAAAATGTTCCCCTAATGAAGCCAATTACTGTATCGGCAGCAAGGAGCTATTGGCCATCAAACATTCCCTTGAAGAATGACGTTATCTATTGGAGGGGTCTCTCTTTCCCGTTACAGCATTTACAGACCATAAAAATTTAACCTATCTTCAGTCTGCTCAATGCCTAAATCCTAGACAGGCTCGGTGGTTACCGTTTTTCAGCAGATTCCAATTGATTTTGACCTTCCGTCCAGGCACCAAGAACTTCAGGTATGATGCCCTTTTAAGGGCTTTTGACCCCTCTGACTAAATTTTTTTCCGATATTCAAGCCAATTATTACCCCGTCTAAAAGCTTAGCTGTGACTTCTGTCAAGACTACTCCCATTGGCAGATCTTTCGTCTCCACCCACCTGCGCACCAAGAGTTTGGCATGGGCTCACAGGTCTAGGTTGCTGGACACGCAGGTATCAAGAAAACAGTGGCTCTTCTATGTCGTCTCTACTTCCCTGGTCGCTGATGTTAAGAAGTATATTCTGTCTGTGAAGTTTATTCCAGACACAAGATCCCTAGACGTTTTCCTCTGGGGCTTCTCCTTCCTTTTCCTTTACCAGTCCCCTTAGACCAGCGTGTCCATGGATTTCGTCACTGACCTCCCAACAGTCATGGTTACAACTCTATTTGGGCAGCAGTTTGCCGCTTTTCCAAGTTTGCTCACTTCATTCCTTTGAAAGGATTACCACCCGCTCCCACTTAAGCTCTGCTTTTTATAAAGAACATCTTCCGCTTCCACTGCTGTCCTCTGGAAATCATTTCGGACCACGGGGTGCTGTTTTCTCCAAGTTCTGGAGAACATTCTGTAAACATTTAGGGATTAACTTGAAATTTCTTACTGGGTATCATCCGCAGATAATTGGCCAGACCGAACGACTTAACCAAGTTTAAGCAAACTCTCCTGAGCTTGTATGGAAAATTGCCAGATTTGGGCAGCAGTTTGCCGCTTTTCCAAGTTTGCTCACTTCATTCCTTTGAAAGGATTACCACCCGCTCCCACTTAAGCTCTGCTTTTTATAAAGATACAACACGCTGCATCCTAGCAGCATGATTAGTAAACACATCATTGTCACACTGTCTGACTATAGCCGCAGATCCCCGCAGCTATGTAAAGTTTTAAAACAGATAAAAGTTTTTTTTTTTTAAAAAGGGTCACCCCTGTCTGGCCACTATTAACCACAGTGCTTCCATCCTACTGCTGGTTGTGTGAAAATCAGGGAAAAATTTGCCTGGGGTCCCCCCGATTTTCATGTAACTAGCACTAGGCAAACCAGCCGGGGTGGGTGGCACTTTAGCAGGGTGGCATATGGCAGGGGTCGCCGTGCCATAATGACAACCAGCCCCAGGCTGGTCAGCGCTGGGCTGGATTCCCTAAGGAGTGGGGTCCGCCGAAAAAAACGAGTGGGTCCCTCCTCTAGGAATAATCAGCCCAGTGCGGAAAGCACTAGGGCTCTTCCTACCCCCGTGGACTGTGAGTAGTATGGTAATAATGGTGAAAATTATGCAAAAAAACAAAAGGACGCCACTTTGTTTTGTGGAACTACAAGTCCCAGCCATGCCAGGGTGCCATAAACAGTCTGCGTATGCTGATGCTTGTATAACTACAAGCACCAGCATACCCATGGCAGCCAGGGCATGCTGGCACTTTGAGAACCACAAGCGCCAACATGCCCTGATACCCATGGCTGGCTGAGACCTGTAGTACTACAAAACAAAATGTTTACAAAACCACAACCCCTCATTAAAACCACATACTTTTAATAAAAGAAATGAAACCCCAGTGAACACACTAAACACCCTCATTCATAGCGCATACCTTTATTAAAATTATAAACCCCAAAATATTCACCAATTTGATGTTTTTATCTGTTATCAGCAGCTTTTAATCCAAAAATGCTTGTAAATGTCCCAAATAATTTGTAATTCCAAAGTCCCTGCTTGTAAAAGTCCAAAATAATTTGCAATTACAAATTTCCTGCTTGTAAATATATTCTGTTTTTCTTGGCAAAAAAGGCTCCCTTGTTGCTTGCAGTTTTCTTTTCTTCAGCACAGGAGGGACCCCATATTTGCAATCCAAATCCAGAACATGCTTGGTTAAAAAAATAAAACAGAGGTCACACGATGCAGGAACAGCTTGTACAGTGTACAAGCTCAGATACGCAATGAACTTAGCACAGCCAAGAGGTCTATTTATAGTATAAGGGGTTTCCCCATGACAGCGTGGGAAAACCCCTTATAATATAAATAGACTTCGCGCCTGTGCTAAGTTCATTGCATGCTTTGAGATACCCAGTTAATAGAGGGGATTAGCCTAGGCTTTCTATCCAGGGCTGTTTTCCACACAAGAAGGAGGATCCCTTGCTCGTTGTCCCCTTGCTTTAGAGGGAGCAAGCCCAAGCTGTCTAGCACAAAGACTTGATAGGGAGTTTAGGAGGGCACGCTGACCAATTATTTATTTACTTATTCATTTGCTATTGTAGCCTGTGCCATTCATTCATCATATTAGTGGAGTTTCTATATGCTGGAAATCCCATTTAAATGAATGGCCTATTTAAAAAAAATGGTAAAAGCTCTGTGTCTCGTCCGTTCTAGGTGCATTCTCAAAGACATGTGAATGCATGCAGCACAACCATGAGTATTCACATGTGAACCACATTTTGGATGCATACATAAATTCATAGGTTTTATGTGCATTTTCCAATATTTTACATTGACAATGAGTAACCAACATGGTGTATACAAATACCTTTTGTTGTGCAGGGAAAAAATTAATTAATTAATTAATTAAAGGCTTTATAGCAAGTCAATGAGTGTTGTATTTGGAATACTATCAACAGTATTTCGAAAATATCCATGTTTAACCCAAACTTTCACCTCTTGGTTATGTTTTTTTCTCTGCTGCAAGAAGAATGTCTTTCTTGTTTGGGTGCTCGATCATGCTGACAGTCCTGGGAAAATATGCTCTTACCAGCTGCCTTACATTATAGTTGAGTACTCAAGCTCCAAATAGTTGCATCAATCCAGGTTTGTCAGGGTCTGTTGTCCAGAGATCAGTGCCAGCCAAGACTCAATGAGACTCCTTTATATCTGTATGAAAACTCTGACTTTTTCATAAAATTAACTAGTGTTTGGTAGCAGGCAGCAGTGTAGAAAGTCAAACTGCTGACCCCAGAAATAACAAGTCCTGACATTTTTAAACCTGATATCCATTCAGCTACCCTGGAATATATACGTAGATCAACACTCTTCTACACAGACCTGAAAATTGTCAGGCTCAATCAAGACATCAAGTACATTAATGGCATGTCCATATTGATACATGCTGTTAGGGAGTGAATTCTCAGGTTGGGTCTAGCTTCACATATATTGCATTGTTTCATCAGCTACCTGGAAAAAGCAGTTACAAAGTTATTTCTCAGAGTGATAGATGAACTGTTTGAATGCGGTGATGAAGTCACCCTGATCTAAAGAGTGAATGATTTAAAGAATAGAAAATTTACAATAAAGAAAAGGGAAATGGAAAATATTGCAAATCATATGCAATTTAGTTTATTTAAAAGTATTTCAAAACAATTAATCAAAGCATCACTAATTTTGTAATAATGAATAATAAGAATGAAACATTGTACCTTTGTAAGTGCATTCAGAAGCTCATTGTTCTGTCAGCAAAGATGGTAATGTCTACAGGGAAACAAAATTTTGTGACTGCTCATTGGGGGATCTGGGCAGATTGGGATATATTTTGCAAATTGCTGGTTAGGTGCATGAATGTGTCTAGCAATCCACATGCAAAAAGGGAATAATATAGTTTTAAATGAAAGCCATTTGGTCGGGACAGCGCATTTAGAAATAATTCCTTTTAGCGGGTGGCTGCAGAGCAATTTTTTTTCCTGCAAAAGAACTTATGCATTCTTGCACATGGAAACCAGGCTTTTCCTTTGATTGTGACAACTTCTACACTTTTCCAGAGTACTATATGAAAGTTTATTTTTAGGTGCATTTTGATCAATGCAATAAAAAATTCAAATACACTCTCATGAATAATTTAAGACATACATGGAAGTGAAACAAGCAGCATTTTGAACTAAAATTGAAAAGTTGCAATGAATTAAGAGGTTGGTAGGCTAGAAATTTAAAGTGATGTCTTTCCCAAGTGCATATTTTCAGCTAGACCTGTACACCTGCAAAAGGTTGAACAGAGGATTTTGTACAGGGAAATTTCCAATATAAAAAATCATTCCAGCTCCAGACTCTTTACCTGATTATTTCACATATCTGAGTGTCTGTGTACAAATTCTTAAATGGTCACAGTTTTATCTATACATTGTTGTGTAACCCTTCTAAAGTATTCTGCTTGTGGCAAAGCACTGACATTTGTAGAAACCTAAAATGAAACTTTTTTGTTCATCTTTAGATTGTCCAATCATTTTGCATTTTGCACAACGCTAGATTACGCTAAAGATTAAAATTATATACCAGAAATAAAGCTGTGCGCAAAGCCCCGTGTTATGGCTTTGGTTTTGGGAATAAAAGCATCTTTGTGTTATGGCTTTGGGCAACAATCTGAACGTGTTTAGTGTTTGGTTTTGGATCTGGAATTGTATTACAAATTTTGAAAAATAGGTGAAATCATGTGATTTTTAGCTGTTTTTGCTCCTGCATTACTATTTACAGCATTAGCATTCATTTGTAATCATTTACAATCTATTTTCCAATGAGCTTTTTACAAACTGTCAAAATTTTCAACAATTTTGGCCACAGGCTGCAGCAAACTGGCTGACTAAAATTAGTGATAGAAACACATGCCAGCTTAATAAAAGATGCAATCCATATGAAATAGAGTGACACAGTAGTGTGCATAAATTGTGCAATTCCAAATCTTTACTAGCTCTTGCTTGAGTTGGTGTCATGATAAGCAAATTTTTTGGAAGCTGCTACAATGTTCAACATGTGGTCGCTGAATGCCAAAAATGCCCAGAATTTTTATTTAAACACAGAACTTCCTGGTAAAACTGGGATGTAGCAAATGAAAAGACAGATAACGTAAGTATTAGAAAGTCAGTGTATGCAGGATTGGCTGAGAAGTTGAAGACGCTGACTTTTCAAGCAGGTGACGTGATCTGTAGGCACAGAGAATAGGAATGTCCAAGTTAAGCTGGGAAGCTTGGAGCTGAATATCAGGAGGCAGTGATAGTCTGCAGGCATAGTTTGTACAGAGGCCCAGGGAAGTTGGGAAGCTTGGAGCTGAATACCAGGTGGTAGCGATAGTCTGCAGGCACAGGCAACACGGAGGCCCAGGTAAGCTGGGAAGCTCATGACCTGGATGCCAGACAGGTGAGATGATCAGGGAATCAGCGAGGATAAGAACACAGGAGTTACATTGAAAAACAAGCGACAGCAAAGACAACTGATGAACTGGCTTAGATTGCTGGGAGAGGCAGTCTTTAAAGCCCAGTGACAGGTGAGCATGATTCAAATCCAATGATGAGAGCTTATCCCCTTGTAGGCAGGATCAGGGGAAAGTACAGCATCATCTAGACAGGAGATAATACACTGCATCCAGAAGCAGGTTGTGACAGGACCACAACAGAAGGGTTATGGTGCATTGCAGCAACTCCACATAAGAATTGAGCTTCAAAGCCCATTTCTTTGAGAGCTCCTCACATTTATGGCCAAGAAACGCTATCAAAGACTTTTTCAGCATCTATTGACACACTACCTTAGCAGGGGTAGAATGTTTGTTAGTTCAGACTCAAATAGCACCCTGTTTTTTGTCCACTAAATAGACCAGATGCCACTGATTTGCTGCTCCTCAAAAAATTGATTTCAGCTTAAAACACTTGTGATTTTAAAAGCGAGAAATCTATTTGTTTTTGACATGTGCTGCTCAGAGTCATACAGCACCCTGTTTTTTCTCCACTCCACTAGTTCAGATGTTTTCTATATATGCTATAATAACAATCGGTAGACACTACTCTTCACTCTCTGACACCCAATTGATCAGCACACAATTCTAGCAGACTGATCTCTAAATAAACTGTGGTAAAATCACAGCTATTACAATATAAATTGCCCTTTCACCCTGTCCAACCCTCTACAAGCAATTTTCTTAGCACAGAATTGCAGGCAGCCTCCTATCCACATGCCTGTATTTCTAAAATGGCAGATAACATGGGGAGGGCTATATATTAAAGATACCAATCCAAATTCACTAGATCTGACATGTTACTTGAAATTACATTGACTCATTTTCAGATCAGAATTTGGCTCAAGAAACAGAGTCATGACTCACTTCAACTCAGTACCCAAAAATTCGGATCTGTCGGATCTCTCAGAATCTGAACCGCTAATCTCTAAACAGAAATTATGATATTATTAGAATTAGGTTCATTTTAATGGATAATAACATTGTTTAATTTCAGTTCTGTGGATTTGTAGATGTCCTAAAATTTATAACAGCTAATTGTTGGCATTGAAGACATGTGTTGAGCATTCTTTGCTAGGTCCTTCATAAAGAGGGTACAGAAACTTGGGTTCTGTTCATGGCCTTAGTTGGTCTGACTACTATAAAATAATAATAATGTTCACAGAGGCTATTCTCTTGTGTGAACCTTTATACCCAGCTAAGTTCTTTTTTGGCATATATGCAGTTAATATTTAGATGTTTGCTGCTGTGTCTAAGTTCTGTGTTTTTGTCTTTCCTATTGTGTCTTTCACTGTCTCTCATCAACGCCTTTAGTGCCCTGGGCTACAGCATTGTCATGTCATTCCTTTCTAAGTGGTCTCTTTAAATTAGCTGGATGGCAGAGAGGAGACAGCACTGCTTCTAATCAACTATCGCTATGAGGGGACAGAGTAAGGTTCCTTCTTTGTGACTGCTATCAAAGTGCCTTGTCCCTGGAGCCGTAAATAATGAACTAAACATAATAAACCACCTACAGATGTTAGAATAGGCAGCTCCGGTACTAATCTTGTTTTCTGTCCATGACTGTTACAGTACACATTCATTTACCCTCTAAGTACTTCAAAGTACTTCAAAGGTATTGGATTTTAACCTCAAATTGCCCATTCCAAAACAATGATGACAGTTAAACACTCCTAGAATTACTGCACAGCTTACTGAATATCTCTAATATTCTCATATGAAAATATAACTTACACCCAGTCTGCACAAATTCACCATCCAATGTCTTCTCGTAGTAAAGCAATTAAGTGAGGTTATTTATTCAATGTGGAAGGCTGAGTTATAGGGAAAGCAACACGTCTTAATTGTATTCTATTCTTAATAGGTATCAATGTATTTTAGCTAATTTATAAGTGTAATGTTTAGATAAGTGTGAAAGTTTGTGTAATTGCAAAAAATCTAACAGTACATTTATCCATGAGCTTGAGGAAGAATAATAGAGTCACTACAAGGGTAAGTTTAGAATGTCCATATGAACCACCATAGGACTAATCTAGTGGCATGAATGATAATCATACTTACAACGTCCATTTGCAGATATGTTCTCCACTGCCATAGAGAACATATCTGGGGTTCAAGTTGAACGCAAATTGTGTTTCTGGAGTATAATATATTTTTTTACATCTGAACATGTGCACACACCACTATTTTTAGAACTAGTGCTCTGTGGGCTTGAGCAGAAGTAAAAAAGTATATTGCATGCCAGAAACGCAGTTTGCGTTCAACTTAACACGAACCTCTTCATTAGCAATGATATTCAGATATATTGTGGCACTTAAAACGGCTTTACTATAACATATCTATCCTATGTAGAGATTTACCCTCTGTCCCCTAACAGCCCCTCTGGTGATCTGATCAAAATGTAAGTTTCAGTCACCATAAACCTGTTGTCTGCTGGTGGATACTCTGGTATAGATAAATACTGTTCTATTAATCAGTCAATTATTTAAAGTTGTTTCACTCCAATTCTTAGTACCTATCCAGAACATAGATGCTTTACAGGAAACAAAAAGACATGGTACTTATTGACACATGAATCTGATTGAATCTCCTGGCAAGGAAAGACAGAAGTTGTTGATTGCTGACCTTTACAAGATGGCTTACAGGTGTAGCTGGACCTATTGATGTAACCAAGTGCAGACCTTTAAGAGGCAGTCTCTTTGGTCCAGCTAGGAGGACAGCATGAGGAAAAGTGCATTTTTAGTGACATTTTGCCCAATGTAAAAAAAATATATATAAAAAATGTTCACAAGCTGTAGAAGCTTGGAATTTTGATGAGATGTTTATACTTTTAAAGTGTACACTTATTTTTCTGCATTTTTCCTGCATTTATTTAGGTGTCTTTTTTAGAGCGGAAAGAAGGTTTAATCTTAATGTTGAGTGACCATTGCAAAACCAAGATGTTTTACTGTGTGTATGCAGCACAGTTTGTAAAATATATCACTTGTGTTAAACTTGTTGCAGTTGAAGGGAATAGGATCCCCCCTTGGTCTCTGCATAGTATAAACTTTTCATAGTTTAGCTAACAGAATAGGATTATGTAGTTGGCTGTTTCAATACTGACGAGCAGCATGATTAGTGACCCAATATATAATTCAGGGTCAGTGCCCTGTGTTAAGCACAGGTAAATATAATAAATAACATTAAAAAATATGAAAAATGATATACATTTATTTAAATTGTACTATGCTAAGTTAAGAGACTGCACCACTACCAATTTGAGACTTTACACTCTGCCTACGCTGAGTGGCAGGCAGAATGTGAAAAAGTGGCAGGGAGAATCAATGGCAAATTAATAGCTGGGCATGAAGCAGAAGTGGAAAAAGAGAGGGGCAGAGTGAGAGTATGAAAACTGGAAAATGAATACTGCAGACTCAGGATTAGAGATGCTCAGGTTCAGTTTGCTGGAAACCGAGCCCACCCGAACTTAGGGGATCCGAGTAGGCTCGCGAGCCAGCTCGTTACTTTCGGGTGTCCTCGGATCTGAATCGAGGCAAATTGTCATTGTTGCATTGTCGGAACTCGCAGGTTTTGAATTCCATAAATACCTCCCTCCTCAGGAGATCGCACAGAAACAGGGGTAGCAGTGTTCTTGTTACTCTCCAGCCTCCAGTGACATTGCCCAGTGCCATTGCTCACACAGAAGCAGTGTTCTTGTCACTCTCCAGTCTCCAGTGCCATTGCTCAGTGCCATTGCTCATACAGAAACAGGAGGGGTAGCAATGTTCTTGTCACTTGACACAAAAAATCGGGATTTTAGAAAAAAAATTGGGATCCAAAACCAAACACGCAAGGGCGGTTTTGCCAAAACCAAGACACAAAGTTAATCCAGATCCAAAACCAAAACCAAGACACGGGGATCAGTGAACATCTCTACTCCGGATGCAGCGCAGCAGAAGAAGGGAATGGGAGCTGGGGTGCAGTGTATGTGTGCATGTTTGAAGGTGGAGAATAATTGGTTGTAGGTGCTTTTGGAATGGGTATGGGCACTGTTTACTAATTTTTATGACAGCAAAATATTGTATCTTTGAGACTTTCCTTTAGAATTTCATAGGGTTGGATGTATTAATATTTTTCAACACCAACATTGCTTTTATGTAGAATCTGGGAATCTGAGCTGTACAAAATGTTGTGTTTGTGGCCAAAACTTTTGATAGATAGATAGATAGATAGATAGATAGATAGATAGATAGATAGATAGATAGATAGATAGATAGATGATTGCAGATTTAAAATAAATCTAGTTTCTGGTTATGACTGTGGGCATTCAAGTAGTTCAGTCACTAAATAAGACTTTACCTTAAGATAATCAACTCACTGTAGTTTACTATCAAGTATTCTTTAACCTGTTTGCAGATCAATGAATTCCAGGCTCTTCAGGCAGCAAAGTGTCACCATTTTTTCTTTCTGATCATTAGTTCCTCATCATATTTTCATTATCCAGTATTCTAATGCAACAGATAATAGTATAATTTACAGGGTGTAATGGGCTCGTCTGATGATTAGACTTAACTGCTCAGCTGGTGTATAATGAAACACTGTTCTTGGTTTGAAAGAAAAAAAAGACAATTTTTATCATTACATAAGCAAGAACATGGCTATTATGCATTTTCTATCACTGATCTATTTACTTGGCCATTTCGTATTAAGTTATCCATAAAGCGCTAGCACTACTTTATGTTGATTAAAGTAGTGATTCCATAGGCGTCTGGAAAAAAAATGTAAGCAATGTAATGCTTGGTAATATTTTAAAATAAAGTAGTCTCTTATTAAGCAGATTGTTTAGTAACATTATATATCTTTTATCATCCCTTTATTGACAAAATTAATCAACTTTTATTTCCACCTTACAATGGTTTAAATCAAATTTTCCTAATGTCTGCATGAAGAAGTGACCATTTTGGTAAGGCAGGGATGAGTATCTTTAGTTCAGCAGGTGTTCCTTGACATTAGAGCCCTGTTGGGGTTTTTTTCATTTTGGGTAGAGGGGTTGATATCTTTAATAAATAATAATTTACTGGAATTCTTCAAATGGTTTTGTGTCAATGAGTACCATGCCTTTTTGTTTCCTGGAAAACATCTATGTTCTGGATAGGAACTAAGAGTTAAAGTGAAACAACTCAAAATAATTTATGTATTCCAGAGTAACCACCAACAGACAACAGGTTTATGGTGATTGAAACTTACATTTAGGGATGTGGAAAAAAGTAGCATAGCCTATATTGTGATGTTGCTGTTTGCTGAGAATTTGACACCAATTAGTATATGGTTACAAAATTTCAGGTTAGAAATAATATTTCAACTGCTAATGTTAGGAATGCAATGTGGTTTGTAGAGCTGACAGCAGTAGAAGTCTATAGAAAAAGATTGGTTGCCAATTTTTTTTATGCCTTATTGGTAATTATAAAACTTGACTTAAATTAAGAATATTTTATTTTCTACCAGTGGTTTCCAGACCTGCCAATATTTGAGGTTCAGATATGGGGGCATGACCTGTCAAAAATAGGGTAAGCACTTGCTAGAAATGATGTGTGAATTAGAGTAGGAATTTGGCATGAGTTCGAATGCCAACCATGGCCTTATCTATGTGGAGTTTGTATGTTCTCCCTGTGTTTGCGTGGGTTTCCTTCGGGTGGTCCGGTTTCCTCCCACACGCCAAAAACATACTAGTAGGTTAATTGGCTGCTATCTACATTGACCCTAGTCTCTCTCTATCTGTGTTTGTGTGTGTGTATGTTAGGGAATTTAGACTGTAAGCTCCAATGGGGCAGAGACTGATGTGAATGTACAGCGCTGCAGAATTAGTGGTGCTATATAAAAAACTGATGATGATGATGATGATATTGTTTCCCAAATTAAAAATGGGGAATCTTTAACAACCTGTATTTAAAACCCAGGACAAAATCTGCACATCAGGCACTGTGTCAATTCTAGCACCTACATTTTTATCTTGTCAATCTGCACCCCCAGATAGTATGCTCCCACTGAGACCCAGATAATCATCATCACTAAACTAAAATTGGTCATAATGTACACAACTTACAGCCTTTTTTTAATTAAATGCATGTTAGACTTAAGGGATTTTCAGTACAGTAATGGTGTGGAGACACAAGTCAACCACAATCTTTAGAAATAGCTAAATATTTGACATACACGTATCCTTAAGATGCGCCATTTAAAAGGCATATCTTTGCAATTCCCATAGGTCTATGATATGCTGTACTAGTTATAATCTACCTAACACCAGAAAGAAGTTACAAAGGACCATTGATGTTCCATCTCTACTTATGAATCATAACATATGCAAAATGCATTTTGACAAGTATAGGCCCTTAGTTAGAGTTGCATATAAAAATGAAGCTGTTGTGTACATGCAAAAATGCTTCTGTGCAATTATGTTTGTAATACTTTAGCATCTACTACACCTGTACAGCCATATGCAGAAGGGGCCAGAAAAACAAATTCTTTGAGTTTTCCTTGATTTAAAGCTTAACATTTCTTTGAAAGTCGATTTGCACTACAGTCATGGCCAAAAGGTTTGAGAATGGCACAAATATCGGTTTTCACAAAAATTTCTGCTTCAGTGTTTTAAGACCTTTTTGTCAGATGTTGCTATGATATACTGAGATAACTGAAATAACATTACAAGCATTTCATAAGTGTCAAAGGATTTTATTGACAATTACATTAAGTTCATGCAAAGAGTCAATATTTCCAGTGTTTGACCCTTCATTTTGAAGACCTCTGCAATTTGCCCTGGCATGCCCTCAATCAACTCCTGGACACATACTAACTGATGGCCTCCCATTCCTGCCTGATCAATGCTTAGAGTTTGTCATAATTTGTGGGGGTTTTTTGTCCACCCGCCTCTTGAGGATTGACCACAAGTACTCAATGGGATTAAGGTCTGGGGAGTTTCCTAGCCATGGACCCAAAATGTAAATGTTTTGATCCCAACTCACTTAGTTATCGCTTTTGCCTTATGGCAAGGTGCTCTATCATCACCAAACTGTTCTTGGATGGTTGGGAGAAGTTGTTCTTGGAGGATGTTCTGGTACCATTCTTTATTCATGGCTGTTGTGAAGATACTGGGTTTATCTGACCCAATGCTACCCACTTCATGCTGGCTGGCCACCCACGGATGCCTTCCTATGCCAGAGAAGTCTACCCAGTACCTTCTAGGATTTGTATGATCACTCAGGCAAATGCAGTTATAAAAATACAACAGTATATTTATTGTCATTCAAACAAAACGAGAATATTATGTACACACAGTAAATAAATGCCAAGCAGGTTTACCACATCATCTCTCACTTACCCCACTAGCTTAAGGAGTTATAGTCACCTGGCTGTCCAGACTTCACGACCCAAGGATCTCTCTCAGCTGCATATATATAGACTAGTAGAGAATGACAACTCAAAAACTAGATCTTGCACGCTTCATGAATGAAATTCCAGAATGAACACCCTTCCCCCCTGGAGTCATTCCTTATATCTCAGGTCTAATTTCCACAGTCTTTCCCCTCCCTGAGCAAACCCCTGGATCCATTCTTCTTAACCATGGGTCAGTGCAGGACTAGGGGGTTTGGACAGGTCAGTGAAGATGAGCTGTCCTTTCAGAGAAGTCCCCTGCTGGGATGCAGACAGAACGTCTGGACTAGTCCTAAGGAGAACAATTGATGCTAATTGGCTTACCCTACTTCCAAGGATAAGGTAGAAGTGAGCCCCTCCAAAAATTAACCCCTTACACTACTTTGTGATGTCACAGGGTCCCCAGCTGTTCCATACTTCCTGTAGAGGAAGGAGGGGGGAGAATGAATGCAGCTCCAGCCATCTCACCTGTATCCTGGACATCATCTGATCTTTACACATAACCCTCCTGGCTTCAGTTTAAGGACAATGAATAACATTACTGCAAGTCATCAATATATAATACACTATATACATTGTTGAAGTCAGCAAATTGGATAAAGTCATTTAAATTAAAGTCTAGCAAACTTGGTTGTCTTTGTCTGAAAAGATGCGTACGGTACGCATCGACGTACAAGGGCACGCTACGGCGTGAAAGGGCGTACGCATCCACTACACGTGGCAGCAACAGTGATCGGTCTTTTACCATACATTCGCACAAACACGCATACTTATAAAATAGTACACATTAATGGTAGTTGCAACACATAGTCAGTTATGTCGAAATATAGTAGTATTTATATGTTATATCAGAGTTACATGCATATTAGTGAAATACACGGAACGGGTTGAAGGAATAACATCATGAGTGGTATCATAATGAACCTTGTCACATATCCTACTGTTTAGTTCACTCTGCGAGGGAATCACAGAGTGCATACGCAAGTTATGAATGATAGGGAATTATGAACTACTTAAGACTAAGGAATCTTGGCGGGAAGAGCAGAGCATACCCCCTGCTGAGATGACCCCCTCCTTTGGATTCCTTTGTATGAACTGGCCAATGATGACGACCCCTTGGACCTTCCTGAGACTTGAACCAATAGATGCAAGCTATTCCATCTTCATTGTATTACTGTATGTGATTGTGTATATAAGCAGCAACTTGTGATCCAGAGTGCAGACATCTTGTCCCCAGACTTCAGGATTGAATGACTGCACTGGATCCAGAGCGCCTGCAATAAGTAACGGCTGTATTTACTATTACTTTGCTTGGGCATATTATTCTACTTATTGCGAATAAATCTTTGTGCTTTGGAAACACAAATCGAGGTTCGACAATCGTTATTGGTTAGCGATGATACGCACATAACAATTTGGGGGCTCGTGAGCTTTGGAGGTTTCATTGCCGATGATACGCAAGATCAACGGATTTCGGTTCCTCAACAAAGGGTGGAGACGCGTCATAAACGGGTAAGAACGCATGGTGTTCAAAACCTGAATTTTACTCTGTGTTGCGAAACCGAATGTCCGTTTTGCATTATCTAGGGCACGCTAACTAGAACCTAGGGACAAAAGAGAAAACTGTTTCTTTTTTTTCTGTCATTGTGCGTTTTAACTATATTGCATTGCTTAGCGTATGTGTATTTCCTGCTGTGCGTACGCGAACTTCCGGTAGACTTGCCACGTGGTTAAACAATCGTTTTGATAGTTATTATATGTGCATAGTATAATTACTTGTGAAAGCCTCTGAGATATTATTACTGTTGTTGGGAACTTTTTATTTTCTGCGCAGAAAAGGTGTATAGTGTGTGATGTTGTAACGTAGATACACTGTTCATTATTCATTGTACTCAGTTGCTGTCTGACGAGGCGGATTACCCAACTGAAGGACGGTATACAGGGCAGGTATATCGAATGCGAAAACGTGTTTTTTGCAAAAGCGCTACCAACAGATCGCAAGGTATGCTAATAATTAGTATTGGTAGGCAGTGCGATCTAACCGCATCTTGAGTGCGGATTGGTGAAGCAGCTAGGAGGAATTATATTGGAAAGGCTAGTTGATTGTATTGACTTTGTTCTCCCAGTTATAATAAACTCAGCAGATTTTGTGGTTCAGCCAGGGTATCGAGGAGCTGACAGCCCTTGGGGCCCACAGTGATATTTCTGTATTAGGGATCCTCGCCGGGTGCGAGAAAAGCGAGTGAACGCGGCTAAAGGAAATACGTTCACCGAGCATTAGAGATCTCTAACTGTGATTGTAGCAACAAAGTTGGTATATTGTTCAACATGGGTGCTAAGCATACGCTAGAGATGGCCAGTGTACTGCCTAAAGAAGGCCCTATTGGTTCAGCTAGGTTTCTCATGTGTAAGAAATATGGTGCATACGCAACTGTGTATTGTGACACATGGGTCGAGATGACCAAAGCTTGTGATAGGCCTTTCCCAACAATAGGAAGTTTTAATGCAGAGGTACTAAATACTGTAAAAGATAAAGTATGGTTGATCAAGTCAACAAAAAAGAGAAATAGACATAATGATTGTTTAAAATTGTGGCAAATGGAAGGTAACACGTGGCAGAGCAGCGAATGCAAACCGGAAGTAGGCGTGACGAAAAGCACGCGCAAGGCGGATGTAACCGTTGCGACGCGTGGCGAACTCAGCGCAAGCGCGCCCCCGCCACCTTATGTGGCGGGAGGGGTAAGTACAGCAGTTGTTAAAACTGAAACTAGAAAAATTGCTAAGTTGTACCCTGTTTTAAGCCAGTTTCAATCAAGTGTATCTGAAAATGAAAATGAACCCACTGTGATTTCAGCCATTGCCCATGCTGTTAGTGTACTAGAGGATCAGCGCAAGTATGAGAAAATGGCTGAGATAGGTGAGAGTAGCGTGATCACTAGGAGTGAGAGCGTTCTAAATCTAGAACTAGCAAATCCTGTAGTGTCCCCTGAAGTCAGTGTACCAGAGGGTGCATTCCCAGTCCGCACAATATCAGTTCCCAATGGGAAATCGGATAAGGATGGTGTAGTTCCTTTAAGAAATGTTACAATGCATTGTCCCTGGACTAGATCAGAATTACGTTCCATTATGACTGAATTCCCAGACCCTAGAAAAGAGTTGGCTAAGTGTCAGAAATTTGTTAAAGACTTAGGGAATGCCCACGAACCAACCAATAAGGATTGGCGTATAGTGTTGAGGGCGTGCCTTCCTCCCAATACTAACATACAAAAATTCATTGAAGATTGTTTGTTGGAGGAAGATGACACCTTGACTGATGAGATTAGCCAAAAGAATATAGAACAGATTGTCAAACACTTAGCCATCTATTTTCCAGTAGTAGTAAATTGGAGTAAGATTTTCACCATTAAACAAAAGGATAGTGAAACAGCAGCAGATTACTTCACTAGAGCTATAGCAGCTATAACACGGTTTACTGGGATATCCAACATAAGTGAGGACCCACATCACAGAGAGGTAGCTGTAGGGGTACTGATGGATGGCCTTAGAGAAAATTTAAAGACTAGAGTACAAACCACATTACCTAATTGGAGAGGCGTCACGATAGACTCTCTTAGGGAGTCTGCTGTGGAGCATGACAAAAACCTTTTTAGAAAAAGGGAGGAGAAAAGTGATAGGTTAATGACGGTAAGTATACAGGCTCTAGAAAGGGTGCATACACGACCACCAGCATACAACCCATATAACAAGAAACCTAAAGTGATCAGGTGTTTCAACTGTAACGAGGAAGGACATTACATGAGAGATTGTAAAAAGGAAAGACTCAATACACAGAGGAGTGGGTCACATAGATATCCTCCAAGGAGGGATTCACATAGACTAGAAGACTCACATCTACCCGTGCATATTACGGCAGCAAATGCTGCGCGGGAAATCAATAGTCAGTGCTAGGGGTCAGGTCATACCTGTAGTCTACAGCCAGTGAGGTTAACTGAGAGTCAGAGTGAAGAACCAACAATGATAGTTGACATAGCTGGTAGGAAACAAACTTTTCTTGTAGATACAGGGGCGGCCCGATCTGTGATAACCTCTCCTTTCAATCTACAGGTGACCAGTAAAACTATTCCAGCTATGGGGGTAACAGGAAAAGTGTTACATTATCCTCTAACTAAACACGCTGAAGTTACTATCGGCCCTCTGCATACTAAGCATTTGTTTCTCTTAGCTGCAGCGGCTCCTACTAACTTGCTAGGGAGAGACTTGTTATGTAAAATGGGATGTGTCATATACTGTACTTCAGATGGTGTGTTCCTAGATATACCCGAGAAGGTTGCACATGAGGTACAGGACATATTGGACACCCCTCAAAGGTTAATGTTACACTCTCCTGTTATAGAACAAAGTCCATCTCAAGTAAAGGGGATGTTGCTGGAAATACCAGGTTCCCTATGGACCAGAGATGGACAGAACACTGGACTGATGGCAAACGTAGCCCCTGTCATGGTCAATCTAAAAAGTGGTAGGATAGCTCCAAAAATCCCACAGTATCCATTAACACCGGAGGTGGAACTAGGGGTATATCCTGTTATTGAGAGGCTGATACAACAAGGGATTTTAATCCGTACGGCCAGTACAGCAAATATTCCCATTTTCCCTGTGAAGAAGAGTGGGGGGAGGGGCAATAGATTAGTCCAGGACTTAAGGGGAATTAACAAAAATGTTGAGAGCCAATTCCCCGTAGTGCCGAATCCAGCTGTCATCCTCATGCAGATTCCACCGTCTGCCAGTCATTTTACTGTCATTGATCTATGTTCTGCTTTTTTTTCAGTCCCTCTTCACCCTGACTGCCAATACCTTTTTGCATTCTCCTACAGGGGAGTGCAATACACATGGACCAGACTACCCCAGGGGTTCATTGACAGCCACAGTATTTTCTCCCAAGCCTTACATGACTGTTTGCAATCCTTTCAACCCCACAATGGGTCTGTTCTAATTCAATATGTGGACGATTTGTTGTTGTGCTCTGATTCTTTTATGTCATGTTTACATGATACTAAATTGTTGTTGCTTCATCTTTCACAAACAGGGCACAAGGTGGCAAAGGATAAATTACAGCCATGTCAGACTAAGGTCAAATACTTAGGACACTGCCTTATTACAACCGACAGAATTGAGGCCATACAACACATGACCCTACCGCAGAGCCAGAAGCAGATTCGTACTTTCTTGGGGAAGTGTGGATACTGTAGGTCCTGGATCCCAGGTTTTTCTATTCTGGCATTACCATTGCAGGAGCTAGTCTCTTCCTCAAAACCAGAACGTGTTGTACACACAGAAGAGTCAGAGCAAGCATTCTTTAATCTTAAAGATAGTCTGACCAGAGCACCTGCATTGGGAATACCTGATTATGAAAAGCCTTTCGAGCTATTTTGTATAGAAGCTGATAGCTGTGCAGCAGGTGTCCTCGCACAGAAACATGGTGACGCTAGCAGACCGGTAGCATATTACAGGCACAATTAGACAATGTGGCAAGATCACTCCCAACATGTCTCAGAAGTGTAGCAGCAACGGCCCTTCTAGTAAGTAAGAGCGAGGATGTAGTATTAGGACATAATTCAACTATCTATACACCCCATGCTGTATCAGCTCTGTTAAATTCAGCCCAAACCAGACATGTTTCTTCAGCTAGACTCACAAAGTGGGAACTAGCCCTGATGGCACCCTCAAACATCACCATCAAACGATGTAGCACCTTAAATCCAGCTACATACCTTCCGTATGTGTCTCTAGAGACACAAAGGGTGGGAGGTGAGGAGACACTGGTTGATGATGAGTTAGGCAAGAATACTGACACGCATGACTGTATGGAACACCTGAATCAGACCTTTACTGCGAGGCCCGACATACGTGACACCCCCTTAGAAAATGTAGATTTTACGTTTTATACAGATGGAAGTTGCCATAGACAGACAGAGACAGGAGAGCTATGTACTGGTTACGCTGTTGTAGACGATCAGGATGTGGTAGAAGCTGAACCCCTTGGCCCACCTCACTCAGCCCAGGTGGCGGAACTAGTAGCACTAAGGAGAGCGTGTGAATTGGCAGAGGGTAAATCAGCCAATATATATACTGACTCTAGGTACGCCTTCGGGGTAGTGCACGATTTTGGGGCCCTTTGGCGTCTTAGAAACTTTACGACAGCAGCAGGTACACCAGTGGCACACTCACAACACATAAAAGGACTTCTGACAGCGATACAGTTACCCAGAACAGTAGCCGTCATAAAGTGCAAAGCCCATACCTTTGAAGAAGACCCAGTGTCATTGGGCAACAACAGGGCAGACGAAGCTGCTAAATGGGCAGCAGGGCAACCTATGACTGTATCGACCGAGACTATGATGGTTTTTCAGACATTAGACATGCAGAAATTAATTGAAATGCAAGATTTGTGTTCCCTGCAGGAAAAGGCGGTCTGGAAGGCGAAGGGATGTGGTCAAGAGTCCTCAGGACTCTGGAGGGATGGACAAGGTAAGCCTGTAGCTCCCCGAACATACTATCCAAGCCTGGCTGAAGCAGCACACGGCCTGACTCACCTGGGTAAAGAAGGTATGTGCAAACTGGTGAGAGCATACTGGTGTGCTCCCGGATTTTCCTCTCAGGCTGGTAAGAAAGCGATGTCATGTCTTACTTGTTTGAGGAAAAATGTTGGGAAAACTATTCCAACTGAGCCATCCCACATCCCTCCTACAGACGGACCTTTCCAGGTAATACAAATTGACTATATCCAATTATCACCGTGCAGGAATTTAAAGTATGTGTTAGTGTGTATTGATGTGTTTTCCGGGTGGGTAGAAGCATATCCGGCAGCCACTAATACTGCTGTGTTCACTGCAAAGAAAATTGTACAAGACTTTGTGTGTAGGTTCGGTATCCCTAGAATCATTGAAAGTGATAGGGGTAAGCATTTTACTGGTGATATCTTCCAAAATATGTGTAAACTCATGGGAATCAGTAGCAGACTTCACACCCCTTACCGACCACAAGCCAGTGGTAAGGTGGAGAGAGTAAACGGTACTATAAAGAACAAGCTGGGTAATGGCTGAAATTGGGTTGGCATGGCCTGAGGCTTTGCCGTTGGTCCTCCATAGCATTCGAACCACTCCTAGACCTCCTCTTAATCTGTCCCCCTTTGAGATACTGTTCGGACGACAACCTCATTTGATCGTGAGTCCACAAGGCAACTTGAAGTGTAATAATGAAGTGACTGTACAATATCTTATAAGAATGAGTAGACAGCTAAAACAACAACAACAAAAACTAAAAATGCTGTCACCTGGTATGCCAGAGACGAACTGTCATGATGTTGAACCTGGAGACTATGTTATGATCCGCAATTTCTTACGTTCAGGTTGTTTAACAGACCGTTGGGAAGGCCCGTACCAAGTGCTGCTGACCAGTACTACATCACTGAAGGTTGCAGAGAGAGACACTTGGGTCCATTCCACCCACTGCAGGAGAGTCCATAATCCGGAGAATGTGCAAGACAATACTCAGACCGACGACATAGAGCTGTCACTCATGAGCCTGTTCCGGGAGACCTAAAGCCTGCAGTTGAGACACCTGAACCAGAGACGTTGCTTCAGAACTATCTTTCCAGCCATGAAGTGGCGGTTTTTGCTTTTCTTTTGTTCCAGGATTTTCCTTGTTTTTACTTTTTCTAGGACATTCTATTTTTGTGAAGGAGGATGGAGGACGGAGGAGAGTTCTGGGAGTGATACGGATGAAATGGAGGCCGAAGAAAAGTTAATAGGATACTCTGAGCAGCCCATTATCAAACTTAGTCCAGGAGTTATGAAAAGGTCTGCTAGCTCAGGAACGCGGAGGCAGTGTGAGGGGCTATTGTCTGATGAGTATTGTATCTGCAAGTTCTGCGACTCCCTAGTTGAAGAGAGATGCATCCAACGATGCCAGTCCCCCAGTACTCTGAATATAGGCGGGCATCCTTTGGAGGATTATCACTCCCTGGTGGGTAAGGTGCTAAACCAAACCGAGTGTTGGGTGTGCTCTCACGTGCCTCAAGGGCAGCATAACATAGGACTAGTGCCATTCCCTCTAAACATATCCGAAGTACTCGAATTAAGGGGTGGGAGGCCCATAGAAGGGAGGTACAATAACACTAGGTCCCCTAGTCTGACGCTTCAACAATACTCCATAGGCAGATCTTTGCTGTGCCTAAACATATCTCATGCAAAGCGCCTGGAGAATTGGGAGGCTGACCTATCAGATCAGACAATGGCTCGTCACACTCATTTTAGAGGGAGACTCACAAGGTCACTACTAGGCAGGAATGTTGATGGAGGTCACAAATTAGGGCGTATAACCAAACATAAGAAGGTATCCATTGGAAAAGTCTCTACAGATAAATGTAAAAATGTCATTAATGCCGACACGTGTCTAGAACAAATGGAGACACTGGGCATGTGTAGTTTTATCAAAACTCTGTGTGATATAATTCATGGGCATACTGCTCCTTATGTTCTCCCTGATGATGTGTATTTTGTTTGTGGGAGGAAAGCTTACTCCTGGGTGACTCCGAGTTAAAAGGGCGTGTGTTTCCTAGCTAAACTGGTTCCTGAAATCATGACTATTACTCATGAAGAAATGGTTGGTATTCACAAGACTACATCACCACCATACATACACACACAGTATGAACACCGTGGCAAGAGAAATATGATTCCTGGTGAGGAACCCATAGCTACAAAATTGATTAGTGAAACTGCTGGTTTCCAAGTTATGGTTGCTCTAGATCTCACCAAGACCGCTCGGGAAACATTAAACTTTAAATATATCCAAGACCTAGCCAAATTAATAGATAATATCACCGAGATGTATGATGACACTTTCAGGTATACTGGAAGGGAGCTACAAGCGTACAAGAAGGAGTTGGTGCAACATAGACTGGTATTAAATTATCTCACCTCTATTACTGGTGGGTACTGTGTGACACTGGCCACCCAGTTCGGTGTCAAATGTTGCACGTACATTACTAATTATACTGATGACCCTAAAGAGGTTATAGACTGGAAGATGGATGAAATTCTGCAGCTGAAATGGGAATTTCGAAAGAGTCACAATTCTTCATTATATGAGGTCGGGGAAAAGGTGGCGGGTTGATTCTCGTGGTTGAACCCTGTGAAATGGTTCTCCGGTCTGGGGGAGTGGGTACAGGAAATGGTTGCTAGCGTAGGTAAGCTCCTTCTCCTTATACTGGGTGTCATCTTAGCAATTGGTTTAGTTGTCAAATGTGTTCCTACTGTGTTGAAGTGTGGAAAGCGGTCTCATAGGAGTAACACTGAGAAAGAGACTGAAAGGGTGGTACCAGATAACGAGATCATGGTCTGTGAAGAAGTATTGTATAATCCTGAACTTGAAACGGTGATTGGGTGATAGTTTATTACACTATCAAAGGGTGGAACTGTCAAAATCAGCAAATTGAATAAAGTCATTTAAATTAAAGTCTAGCAAACTTGGTTGTCTTTGTCTGAAAAGATGCGTACGGTACGCTTCGACGTACAAGGGCACGCTACGGCGTGAAAGGGCGTACGCATCCACTACACGTGACAGCAACAGTGATCGGTCTTTTACCATACATTCGCACAAACACGCATACTTATAAAATAGTACACATTAATGGTAGTTGCAACACATAGTCAGATATGTCGAAATATAGTAGTATTTATATGTTATATCTAGAGATGGGCGGGTCCGGTTCTCCGAGAACCGAACCCACCTGAACCTGAGCAGCTCGGTACTCTCCCGTCCATTCCGAATCCAAATCGAGGCCGAACGTCATTGTGACGTCGTCGGATCTCGGGGCTCGGTTCTCGCGATAATTCAACTTTATAAATACACGCCTCCACAGCAATCCATCGCCATTTGACAGAGGGAGAGAGCAGGGTGTAGTCATAGGCTAATTAGAGCAGGGACAGAGAATACAATATTGTTCTTGCAATTGCTCTAACCAAAATCGCTAGTGCAGAGAGGAGGATAGAGGTTTATTATTTTTTCTTCATATTTGGCACTCCCCAGCGCTTTTGGGGTGTCCCCCATAATTGTGCATAAATATTTCTGGCTGTCAAAAGTCATATCTGTCAGCAGTATCTACTAAATAATTTTAAGCACTCCTCAGTGCTTTTGGGGTGTCCTCCCTAATTGTGCATTAATATTTCTGGCTGTCAAAAGTCATATCTGTCAGCAGTATCTACTAAATAATTTTAAGCACTCCTCAGTGCTTTTGGGGTGTCCACACTAATTGTGCATTAATATTTCTGGCTGTCAAAAGTCATATCTGTCAGCAGTATCTACTAAATAATTTTTAGCACTCCTCAGTGCTTTTGGGGTGTCCTCCCTAATTGTGCATTAATATTTCTGGCTGTCAAAAGTCATAACTGTCAGCAGTATCTACTAAATAATTTTTAGCACTCCTCAGTGCTTTTGGGGTGTCCTCCCTAATTGTGCATTAATATTTCTGGCTGTCAAAAGTCATATCTGTCAGCAGTATCTACTAAATAATTTTTAGCACTCCTCAGTGCTTTTGGGGTGTCCTCCCTAATTGTGCATTAATATTTCTGGCTGTCAAAAGTCATAACTGTCAGCAGTATCTACTAAATAATTTTTAGCACTCCTTAGTGCTTTTGGGGTGTCCTCCTTAATTGTGCATTAATATTTCTGGCTGTCAAAAGTCATATCTGTCAGCAGTATCTACTAAATAATTTTTAGCACTCCTCAGTGCTTTTGGGCTGTCCTCCCTAATTGTGCATTAATATTTCTGGCTGTCAAAAGTCATATCTGTCAGCAGTATCTACTAAATAATTTTTAGCACTCCCCAGTGGTTTGCGCTCAGAATGGATTCAAAGCAGTCCACATATGATCTGAATGAGCAACCAGGTTCTGTCACCAGTCCTGATGTTAGTGTTCCCAGTACGTCATCTGGCCAAGGCGATGTCAAACAACAGAGTGTTTTCAAATTAGTGCAAAAAACAAAAACCAAAAAAAAATTTACTGTATTGAAGCGAAAAAGAAGTGTAACTGAGCAAAAGTTAAGTGACGATAAAAAAAAAATTGCAAGCATGCCATTCTACACACGCAGTGGCAAAGAGAGAATGAGGCCTTCACCTTTGGCTATTAGTGGCAGATCCCAAAAAGTTACCCAGCCTACAATTGGTGCACAACTACTGTTACGCGTCAAAGCCGAGCTGCAAGATAACAGTGAGGCATTACAGGAGAATATTTGCTCTGATTCAGAAATGACAACAATCCCTGTGGAGAGTCCATCCAACAGTGGGATGTCTAATCGTGAGCATTCTGCTGATGTGTGCCTTAATAGCCCAAGTGTAGCCAGTGATACCCAAATTGAGGATGCCACTTTGGAATTAGAAGAGGATGAGGGGGAGATTTGTGTAGGCGACGAGGGCGCTAATGATGATGTTGATGATTATGATGCAGACAGATACCAAATTGCCTTTCTCAATTTCTATTTATATTCTAGATTATATAACGGCTGAATAGTTTTCTATTTTACTCCTAGTGGAGAGAGGATCTGATGCAGACAGATACCAAACTGCCTTTGTCCATTTCAATTTATATTGTACAGTATATAACGGCTGAATTTATTAGTATTTTATACAAGTGGAGGGGGGCCTAGAGAGACAGAAACCAAACTGGCTTTCTCCATGTCAATTAATATTGTACAGTCTATAACGGCTGGATTTTTTTGTATTTTATACAAGTGGAGGGGGGCCTAGAGAGACAGAAACCAAACTGTCTTTCTCCATGTCAATTAATATTGTACAGTCTATAATGGCTGAATTTTTTAGTATTTTATACAAGTGGAGGGGGGCCTAGAGAGACAGAATCCAAAATGGCTTTCTCCATGTCAATTAATATTGTACAGTCTATAATGGCTGAATTTTTTGGTATTTTATACAAGTGGAGGGGGGCCTTGAGAGACAGAAACCAAACTGGCTTTTTCCATTTCTTTACATATTTAACTATAAGTGTAGGGTGTAATATACATTCAAAGACGATGGCTGCATTGCCAATATGAATAGATGGAGAGGAAGACAATCTGTTTTGTGTGTAGAATAGGCCTACCAACGAAGAATTAAACTGTTTTTTTGGATGATTTATTACCTCAACAATTAGATTACTTGTCTCTAAAACAGTTGTAGCACTAAATTGGGTTAATTTAGGCCCAAAAACATGGATTTTCCAAAAAAATAGCAAAACAAAACCAAACAAAACCAAAACCAAAACCAAAACACGCAATGGCAGTTTTGCAAAACCAAAACCAAAACCAAAACACGACGGTAATCCAGATCCAAAACCGAATCCAAAACCAAAACACGGGGGTCAGTGACCATCTCTAGTTATATCAGAGTTACATGCATATTAGTGAAATACACGGAACGGGTTGAAGGAATAACATCATGAGTGGTATCATAATGAACCTTGTCACATATCCTACTGTTTGGTTCACTCTGCGAGGGAATCGCAGAGTGCATACGCAAGTTATGAATGATAGGGAATTATGAACTACTTAAGACTAAGGAATCTTGGCGGGAAGAGCAGAGCATACCCCCTGCTGAGATGACCCCCTCCTTTGGATTCCTTTGTATGAACTGGCCAATGATGATGACCCCTTGGACCTTCCTGAGACTTGGACCAATAGATGCAAGCTATTCCATCTTCATTGTATTACTGTATGTGATTGTGTATATAAGCAGCAGCTTGTGATCCAGAGTGCAGACATCTTGTCCCCAGACTTCAGGATTGAATGACTGCACTGGATCCAGAGCACCTGCAATAAGTAACGGCTGTATTTACTATTACTTCACTTGGGCATATTATTCTACTTATTGCGAATAAATCTTTGTTCTTTGGAAACACAAATCGAGGTTCGACAATCGTTATCGGTTAGCGATGATACGCACATAACAACATGTTTACACTGAACTACAATGTCCCCTTAGCCACATATAATTAGACAATGCAGTTGTAGTCTGGTGAGCTGGGGAACAAAAGCAAGGGCTATAGAATGTACTTGCTATAATCCAAATTATGTCAGAAACGAGAAACAGAATGGTTAGCGCTATCACACTCGTTTCGTCACATATAACTCCCCCACTTTTTTAGCCCTTGTTCCCCAGTGGCTCCCGTGCCCCAAGTAAACCTTTCTCTCCCCAAGTCCAAAGTCTCTGGGTTGCTGTGGTTGCTCCTGGGTCTGATGGTCTTAGGTAGACAGCAGTAAACATTCCTCAATCTCCCACCAGGGTCTCATGGCTGTGGGCATATCATCCCACCCAGCTGGAGAGATGCTTTATGCTGCCCTGTGTCATAAGATGAGTCAACAATAAAACTGGGCCACTCCGGTTCACACATCCGTGGTAGGAGAGTTGTAGTCCAACATCCCTTGGGTGCCTTGTCCACCCTTAATTGCCCAACTGCAAATAGTCCCTTAGCCTGTCCTCTGTTTCTGGAGACCATGCTCCCCTCCCCCACATATTCAAGTGAAAACTGCCAAGTGGCAAGCAAACTTTCTGGCCCCTTCTCCATTTGTTTCTAGCAGAGATCC